>NC_082734.1:33410291-33508073 GCF_030144855.1 Hypanus sabinus
AGTCCCCAAACTAATCCCACTGTCCTGTGTCAGTCCCCAAACTAATCTCACTGTCCTGTGTCAGGCCCCAAACTAATCCCACTGTCACAAGTCAGGCCCCAAACTAAACCCACTTGCCCCATTCAGTGGCCAAACTAATCTCACTGTCCTGTGTCAGTCCCCAAACTGATCCCACTGTCCCCAGTCAGTCCCCAAACTAATCCCACTGCCCTGTATCAGTCCCCAAATTAATCCCACTGTCCTTTGTCAGTCCACAGACTAATCCATCTTGTGACAGTCCACCAACTAATCCCACTGTCACCAGTCCCCAAAATAATGTCACTGTCTTGTGTCAGTCCCCAAACAAATCTCACTGTCCCTACTCAGTCCCCAAACTAATCCCACTGTCCCCAGTCGGTCCACAAACTAATCCCACTGTCCCCAGTAAGTCCACAAACTAAACCCACTGTCCCCAGTCAGTCCCCAAACTAATCCCACTGTCCGGTGTCAGTCCACAAACTAATCCTACTGTCCCCAGTCAGTCCCCAAACTAATCTCTCTGTCCCCAGTCAGTCCCCAAACTAATGTCACTGTCCCCAGTCAGTCAACAAACTAATCTCACTGTCCCCAGTCAGTCCACAAACTAATCTCACTGTCCCCAGTAAGTCCACAAACTAAACCCAGTGTCCTGTGTCAGTCCCCAAACTAATCCCATTGTACTGTGTCAGTCCCCAAACTAATCTCACTGTCCTGTGTCAGTCCACAAACTAATCCCACTATCCCCGTCAGTCCCCAAACTAATCCCAATGCCCTGTGTCAGTGTCCAAACTAATCTCACTGTCCTCAGTCAGTCCACAAACTAATCCATCGTGTGTCAGTCCACCAACTAATCCCACTGTCACCAGTCAGTCCCCAAAATAATGTCACTGTCCTGTGTCAGTCCCCAAACTAATCCCTCTGTCCTGTGTCCATCACCAAACTAATCCCAGTGTTCTATGTCCATCCCCAATCTAATCCCACTGTCCTTTATAAGACCCCAAATTTATCCCACTGTCCTGTGTCAGTCCCCAAACTAGTCTCACTGTCCCCAGCCAGGCCCCAAACTAATCCCACCGTCCCCAGTCAGTCCCCAAACTAATCCCACTGTCCGGTGTCAGTCCACAAACTAATCCTACTGTCCCCAGTCAGTCCCCAAACTAATCTCACAGTCCCCAGTCAATCCCCAAACAAATCCCAATGTCCTGTGTCCATCCCCAATCTAATCCCACTGTCCTCAGTCAGTCCACAATCTAATCTCACTGTCCCCAGTCAGTCCCCCAACTAATCCCACTGTCCCAGTCAGTCCTCAAAATAATCTCTCTGTCCCCAGTCAGTCCCCAAACTAATGTCACTGTCCCCAGTCAGTCCACAAACTAATGTCACTGTCCCCAGTCAGTCCACAAACTAATGTCACTGTCCCCAGTCAGTCCCAAACTAATGTCACTGTCCCAGTCAGTCAACAAACTAATCTCACTGTCCCCAGTCAGTCCACAAACTAATCTCACTGTCCTGTGTCAGTCCCCAGACTAATCCCACAGTCCTCTGTCAGTCGCCAAACTAATCTATCTGTCCCCAGTCAGTCCCCAAACTAATCCCACTGTCCCCAGTAAGTCCACAAACTAAACCCACTGTCCCCAGTCAGTCCCCAAACTAATCCCACTGTCCGGTGTCAGTCCACAAACTAATCCTACTGTCCCCAGTCAGTCCCCAAACTAATCTCTCTGTCCCCAGTCAGTCCCCAAACTAATGTCACTGTCCCCAGTCAGTCAACAAACTAATCTCACTGTCCCCAGTCAGTCCACAAACTAATCCACTGTCCCAGTAAGTCCACAAACTAAACCCAGTGTCCTGTGTCAGTCCCCAAACTAATCTCACTGTCCTGTGTCAGTCCACAAACTAATCCCACTATCCCCGTCAGTCCCCAAACTAATCCCAATGCCCTGTGTCAGTGACCAAACTAATCTCACTGTCCTCAGTCAGTCCACAAACTAATCCATCGTGTGTCAGTCCACCAACTAATCCACTGTCACCAGTCAGTCCCCAAAATAATGTCACTGTCCTGTGTCAGTCCCCAAACTAATCCCTCTGTCCTGTGTCCATCACCAAACTAATCCCAGTGTCCTATGTCCATCCCCAATCTAATCCCACTGTCCTTTATAAGACCCCAAATTTATCCCACTGTCCTGTGTCAGTCCCCAAACTAGTCTCACTGTCCCCAGCCAGGCCCCAAACTAATCCCACCGTCCCCAGTCAGTCCCCAAACTAATCTCACAGTCCCCAGTCAATCCCCAAACAAATCCCAATGTCCTGTGTCAGTCTCCAAACTAATCCCACAGTCCTCTGTCAGTCGCCAAACTTATCCAACTGTCCCCAGTCAGTCCATAAAGTAATCCCACTGGTCCCAGTCAGTCAAGAATCTAGTCCCACTGTCCTGTGTCAGTTCCCAAACTGATCCCACTGTCCCCAGACAGACCCCAAACTAATGTCACTGTCCTGTGTCAGTCCACAAACTAATCTCACTGTCCTGTGTCAGTCCCCAGACTAATCCCACAGTCCTCTGTCAGTCGCCAAACTAATCCCACTGTCCCCAGTCGGTCCACAAACTAATCTCACTGTCCCCAGTCAGTCCCCAAACTAATCACACTGTCCCCAGTCAGTCCACAAACTAATCCCACTGTCCCCATCAGTAGCCAAACTAATCTCACTGTCCGCAGTCAGCCCCCAAACTAATCCCACTGTCCTGTGTCAGTCCCCAAACTAATCCCACTGTCCTGTGTCAGTCCCCAAACTAATCTCACTGTCCTGTGTCAGGCCCCAAACTAATCCCACTGTCACAAGTCAGGCCCCAAACTAAACCCACTTGCCCCATTCAGTGGCCAAACTAATCCCACTGTTCTGTGTCAGTCCCCAAACTAATCCCACTGAGACCAGTCAAGAATCTAATCCCATTGTTCTGTGTCAGTCCCCAAACTGATCCCACTGTCCCAGTAAGTCCCCAAACTAATCCCACTGCCCTGTATCAGTCCCCAAACTAAACCCCACTGTCCCCAGTCAATCCCCAAACTAATCTCACTGTCCCCTGTCAGTCCCAAGCTAATCCACAGTCCCCAGTCAGTCCACAAACTAATCCCACTGTCCTGTGTCCATCCCCAAACTAATCCCACTGTCCTGTGTCAGTCCCCAAACTAATCCCACTGTCCTTTCTCAGTCCACAGACTAATCCATCTTGTGTCAATCCACCAACTAATCTCACTGTAACCAGTCAGTCCCCAAACTAATCACACTGTCCTCAGTCAGTCAACAAACTAATGCCACTGTCCCCAGTCAGTCCACAAACGAATCCCACTGTCCCCAGTCAGTCCACAAACTAAACCCACTGTCCCCAGTAAGTCCACAAACTAAACCCACTGTCCCCAGTCAGTCCCCAAACTAATCCCACTGTCCTGTGTACGTCCCCAAACAAATCCCAATGTCCTGTGTCAGTGTCCAAACAAATCTCACTGTCCTCAGTCAGTCCCCAAACTAATCTCACAGTCCCCAGTCAATCCCCAAACAAATCCCACTGTCCTGTGTCAGTCCACAAACTAATCTCACTGCCCTGTGTCAGTCCACAAACTGATCTCACTGTCCCCAGTCAGTTCACAAACTAATCTCACTGTCCTGTGTTAGTCCCCAAGCTACTCTCACTGACACCAGTCAGTCCCCAACCTAATCACACTGTCCCCAGTCAGTCCCCAAACTAATCTCACTGTCCTGTGTCAGTCCACAAACTAATCTCTCTGTCCCCAGTCAGTCCCCAAACTAATCTCACTGTCCTGTGTCAGTCCACAAACTAATCCCACTGTCCCCAGTCAGTCCCCAAACTAATCCCACTTCCTCGTCAGTCCCGAAACTAATCCCACAGTCCCCAGTCAGCCCCCAAACTAATCCCAGTGTCCTGTGTCAGTCCCCAAACTAATCCCACTGTCCTGTGTCAGTCCACAAACTAATCTCACTGTCCCCAGTCAGTGCACAACCTAATCTCACTGTCCCCAGTCAGTCCCCCAACTAATCCCACTGTCCTGTGTCAGTTCTCAAACAAATCCCACTGTCCCCAGTCAGTCCCCAAACTAATGCCACTGTCCCCAGTCAGTCCCCAAACTAATCTCTCTGTCCCCAGTCAGTCCCCAAACTAATCTCACTGTCCTGTGTCAGTCCACAAACTAATCCCACTGTCCCCAGTCAGTCCCCCAAACTAATCCCACTTCCTCGTCAGTCCCGAAACTAATCCCACTGTCCCCAGTCAGTCCTCAAACTAATCTCACAGTCCCCAGTCAATCCCCAAACAAATCCCAATGTCCTGTGTCAGTCCCCAGACTAATCCCAGTGTCCTATGTCCATCCCCAATCTAATCCCACTGTCCTTTATAAGACCGCAAATTTATCCCACTGTCCTGTGTCAGTCCCCAGACTAATCCCACAGTCCTCTGTCAGTCGCCAAACTAATCTATCTGTCCCCAGTCAGTCCCCAAACTAATGTCACTGTCCCCAGTCAGTCAACAAACTAATCTCACTGTCCCCAGTCAGTCCACAAACTAATCTCACTGTCCTCAGTCAGTCCACAACCTAATCTCACTGTCCCCAGTCAGTCCCCCAACTAATCCCACTGTCCCCAGTCAGTCCTCAAAATAATCTCTCTGTCCCCAGTCAGTCCCCAAACTAATGTCACTGTCCCCAGTCAGTCAACAAACTAATCAAACTGTCCCCAGTCAGTCCACAAACTAATCTCACTGTCCTGTGTCAGTCCCCAGACTAATCCCACAGTCCTCTGTCAGTCGCCAAACTAATCCCACTGTCCCCAGTCGGTCCACAAACTAATCCCACTGTCCCCAGTAAGTCCACAAACTAAACCCACTGTCCCCAGTCAGTCCCCAAACTAATCCCACTGTCCGGTGTCAGTCCACAAACTAATCCTACTGTCCCCAGTCAGTCCCCAAACTAATCTCACAGTCCCCAGTCAATCCCCAAACAAATCCCAATGTCCTGTGTCCATCCCCAATCTAATCCCACTGTCCTTTATAAGACCCCAAATTTATCCCACTGTCCTGTGTCAGTCCCCAAACTAGTCTCACTGTCCCCAGCCAGGCCCCAAACTAATCCCACCGTCCCCAGTCAGTCCCCAAACTAATCTCACAGTCCCCAGTCAATCCCCAAACAAATCCCAATGTCCTGTGTCAGTCTCCAAACTAATCCCACAGTCCTCTGTCAGTCGCCAAACTAATCCCACTGTCCCCAGTCAGTCCACAAACTAATCCCACTGTCCCCAGTAAGTCCACAAACTAAACCCACTGTCCCCAGTCAGTCCCCAAACTAATCTGTCTGTCCCCAGTCAGTCCCCAAACTAATCTCACTGTCCCCAGTCAGTCCACAAACTAATCCCACTGTCCCCAGTAAGTCCACAAACTAAACCCACTGTCCCCATTCAGTCCACAATCGAATCCCACTGTCCCCAGTCAGTCCCCAAACTAATCCCACTGTCCCCAGTCAGTACACAAACAAATCCCAGTGTCCTGTGTCAGTCCCCAAACTAATCTCACAGTCCTGTGTCTGTCCACAAACTAATCCCACAGTCCTGTGTCAGTCACCAAACTAATCCCACTGTCCCCAGTCAGTCCCCAAACTAATCCCACGGTCCTGTGTCAGTCCCCAAACTAATCCCACTGTCCCCAGTCAGTCCCCAAACTAATCCCACTATCCCCAGTCAGTCCACAAACTAATCCCACGGTCCTGTGTCAGTCACCAAACTAATCCCACTGTCCCCAGTCAGTCCTCAAACTAATCTCACAGTCCCCAGTCAATCCCCAAACAAATCCCAATGTCCTGTGTCAGTCCCCAGACTAATCCCAGTGTCCTATGTCCATCCCCAATCTAATCCCACTGTCCTTTATAAGACCGCAAATTTATCCCACTGTCCTGTGTCAGTCCCCAGACTAATCCCACCGTCCTCTGTCAGTCGCCAAACTAATCTATCTGTCCCCAGTCAGTCCCCAAACTAATGTCACTGTCCCCAGTCAGTCAACAAACTAATCTCACTGTCCCCAGTCAGTCCACAAACTAATCTCACTGTCCTCAGTCAGTCCACAACCTAATCTCACTGTCCCCAGTCAGTCCCCCAACTAATCCCACTGTCCCCAGTCAGTCCTCAAAATAATCTCTCTGTCCCCAGTCAGTCCCCAAACTAATGTCACTGTCCCCAGTCAGTCAACAAACTAATCAAACTGTCCCCAGTCAGTCCACAAACTAATCTCACTGTCCTGTGTCAGTCCCCAGACTAATCCCACAGTCCTCTGTCAGTCGCCAAACTAATCCCACTGTCCCCAGTCGGTCCACAAACTAATCCCACTGTCCCCAGTAAGTCCACAAACTAAACCCACTGTCCCCAGTCAGTCCCCAAACTAATCCCACTGTCCGGTGTCAGTCCACAAACTAATCCTACTGTCCCCAGTCAGTCCCCAAACTAATCTCACAGTCCCCAGTCAATCCCCAAACAAATCCCAATGTCCTGTGTCCATCCCCAATCTAATCCCACTGTCCTTTATAAGACCCCAAATTTATCCCACTGTCCTGTGTCAGTCCCCAAACTAGTCTCACTGTCCCCAGCCAGGCCCCAAACTAATCCCACCGTCCCCAGTCAGTCCCCAAACTAATCTCACAGTCCCCAGTCAATCCCCAAACAAATCCCAATGTCCTGTGTCAGTCTCCAAACTAATCCCACAGTCCTCTGTCAGTCGCCAAACTAATCCCACTGTCCCCAGTCAGTCCACAAACTAATCCCACTGTCCCCAGTAAGTCCACAAACTAAACCCACTGTCCCCAGTCAGTCCCCAAACTAATCTGTCTGTCCCCAGTCAGTCCCCAAACTAATCTCACTGTCCCCAGTCAGTCCACAAACTAATCCCACTGTCCCCAGTAAGTCCACAAACTAAACCCACTGTCCCCATTCAGTCCACAATCGAATCCCACTGTCCCCAGTCAGTCCCCAAACTAATCCCACTGTCCCCAGTAAGTCCACAAACTAAACCCACTGTCCCCAGTCAGTCCCCAAACTAATCCCACTGTCCGGTGTCAGTCCACAAACTAATCCTACTGTCCCCAGTCAGTCCCCAAACTAATCTCTCTGTCCCCAGTCAGTCCCCAAACTAATGTCACTGTCCCCAGTCAGTCAACAAACTAATCTCACTGTCCCCAGTCAGTCCACAAACTAATCCCACTGTCCCCAGTAAGTCCACAAACTAAACCCAGTGTCCTGTGTCAGTCCCCAAACTAATCTCACTGTCCTGTGTCAGTCCACAAACTAATCCCACTATCCCCGTCAGTCCCCAAACTAATCCCAATGCCCTGTGTCAGTGTCCAAACTAATCTCACTGTCCTCAGTCAGTCCACAAACTAATCCATCGTGTGTCAGTCCACCAACTAATCCCACTGTCACCAGTCAGTCCCCAAAATAATGTCACTGTCCTGTGTCAGTCCCCAAACTAATCCCTCTGTCCTGTGTCCATCACCAAACTAATCCCAGTGTCCTATGTCCATCCCCAATCTAATCCCACTGTCCTTTATAAGACCCCAAATTTATCCCACTGTCCTGTGTCAGTCCCCAAACTAGTCTCACTGTCCCCAGCCAGGCCCCAAACTAATCCCACCGTCCCCAGTCAGTCCCCAAACTAATCTCACAGTCCCCAGTCAATCCCCAAACAAATCCCAATGTCCTGTGTCAGTCTCCAAACTAATCCCACAGTCCTCTGTCAGTCGCCAAACTTATCCAACTGTCCCCAGTCAGTCCATAAAGTAATCCCACTGGTCCCAGTCAGTCAAGAATCTAGTCCCACTGTCCTGTGTCAGTTCCCAAACTGATCCCACTGTCCCCAGACAGACCCCAAACTAATGTCACTGTCCTGTGTCAGTCCACAAACTAATCTCACTGTCCTGTGTCAGTCCCCAGACTAATCCCACAGTCCTCTGTCAGTCGCCAAACTAATCCCACTGTCCCCAGTCGGTCCACAAACTAATCTCACTGTCCCCAGTCAGTCCCCAAACTAATCACACTGTCCCCAGTCAGTCCACAAACTAATCCCACTGTCCCCATCAGTAGCCAAACTAATCTCACTGTCCGCAGTCAGCCCCCAAACTAATCCCACTGTCCTGTGTCAGTCCCCAAACTAATCCCACTGTCCTGTGTCAGTCCCCAAACTAATCTCACTGTCCTGTGTCAGGCCCCAAACTAATCCCACTGTCACAAGTCAGGCCCCAAACTAAACCCACTTGCCCCATTCAGTGGCCAAACTAATCTCACTGTCCTGTGTCAGTCCCCAAACTGATCCCACTGTCCCCAGTCAGTCCCCAAACTAATCCCACTGCCCTGTATCAGTCCCCAAATTAATCCCACTGTCCTTTGTCAGTCCACAGACTAATCCATCTTGTGACAGTCCACCAACTAATCCCACTGTCACCAGTCCCCAAAATAATGTCACTGTCTTGTGTCAGTCCCCAAACAAATCTCACTGTCCCTACTCAGTCCCCAAACTAATCCCACTGTCCCCAGTCGGTCCACAAACTAATCCCACTGTCCCCAGTAAGTCCACAAACTAAACCCACTGTCCCCAGTCAGTCCCCAAACTAATCCCACTGTCCGGTGTCAGTCCACAAACTAATCCTACTGTCCCCAGTCAGTCCCCAAACTAATCTCTCTGTCCCCAGTCAGTCCCCAAACTAATGTCACTGTCCCCAGTCAGTCAACAAACTAATCTCACTGTCCCCAGTCAGTCCACAAACTAATCTCACTGTCCCCAGTAAGTCCACAAACTAAACCCAGTGTCCTGTGTCAGTCCCCAAACTAATCCCATTGTACTGTGTCAGTCCCCAAACTAATCTCACTGTCCTGTGTCAGTCCACAAACTAATCCCACTATCCCCGTCAGTCCCCAAACTAATCCCAATGCCCTGTGTCAGTGTCCAAACTAATCTCACTGTCCTCAGTCAGTCCACAAACTAATCCATCGTGTGTCAGTCCACCAACTAATCCCACTGTCACCAGTCAGTCCCCAAAATAATGTCACTGTCCTGTGTCAGTCCCCAAACTAATCCCTCTGTCCTGTGTCCATCACCAAACTAATCCCAGTGTTCTATGTCCATCCCCAATCTAATCCCACTGTCCTTTATAAGACCCCAAATTTATCCCACTGTCCTGTGTCAGTCCCCAAACTAGTCTCACTGTCCCCAGCCAGGCCCCAAACTAATCCCACCGTCCCCAGTCAGTCCCCAAACTAATCCCACTGTCCGGTGTCAGTCCACAAACTAATCCTACTGTCCCCAGTCAGTCCCCAAACTAATCTCACAGTCCCCAGTCAATCCCCAAACAAATCCCAATGTCCTGTGTCCATCCCCAATCTAATCCCACTGTCCTCAGTCAGTCCACAATCTAATCTCACTGTCCCCAGTCAGTCCCCCAACTAATCCCACTGTCCCCAGTCAGTCCTCAAAATAATCTCTCTGTCCCCAGTCAGTCCCCAAACTAATGTCACTGTCCCCAGTCAGTCCACAAACTAATGTCACTGTCCCCAGTCAGTCCACAAACTAATGTCACTGTCCCCAGTCAGTCCCCAAACTAATGTCACTGTCCCCAGTCAGTCAACAAACTAATCTCACTGTCCCCAGTCAGTCCACAAACTAATCTCACTGTCCTGTGTCAGTCCCCAGACTAATCCCACAGTCCTCTGTCAGTCGCCAAACTAATCTATCTGTCCCCAGTCAGTCCCCAAACTAATCCCACTGTCCCCAGTAAGTCCACAAACTAAACCCACTGTCCCCAGTCAGTCCCCAAACTAATCCCACTGTCCGGTGTCAGTCCACAAACTAATCCTACTGTCCCCAGTCAGTCCCCAAACTAATCTCTCTGTCCCCAGTCAGTCCCCAAACTAATGTCACTGTCCCCAGTCAGTCAACAAACTAATCTCACTGTCCCCAGTCAGTCCACAAACTAATCCCACTGTCCCCAGTAAGTCCACAAACTAAACCCAGTGTCCTGTGTCAGTCCCCAAACTAATCTCACTGTCCTGTGTCAGTCCACAAACTAATCCCACTATCCCCGTCAGTCCCCAAACTAATCCCAATGCCCTGTGTCAGTGACCAAACTAATCTCACTGTCCTCAGTCAGTCCACAAACTAATCCATCGTGTGTCAGTCCACCAACTAATCCCACTGTCACCAGTCAGTCCCCAAATAATGTCACTGTCCTGTGTCAGTCCCCAAACTAATCCCTCTGTCCTGTGTCCATCACCAAACTAATCCCAGTGTCCTATGTCCATCCCCAATCTAATCCCACTGTCCTTTATAAGACCCCAAATTTATCCCACTGTCCTGTGTCAGTCCCCAAACTAGTCTCACTGTCCCCAGCCAGGCCCCAAACTAATCCCACCGTCCCCAGTCAGTCCCCAAACTAATCTCACAGTCCCCAGTCAATCCCCAAACAAATCCCAATGTCCTGTGTCAGTCTCCAAACTAATCCCACAGTCCTCTGTCAGTCGCCAAACTTATCCAACTGTCCCCAGTCAGTCCATAAAGTAATCCCACTGGTCCCAGTCAGTCAAGAATCTAGTCCCACTGTCCTGTGTCAGTTCCCAAACTGATCCCACTGTCCCCAGACAGACCCCAAACTAATGTCACTGTCCTGTGTCAGTCCACAAACTAATCTCACTGTCCTGTGTCAGTCCCCAGACTAATCCCACAGTCCTCTGTCAGTCGCCAAACTAATCCCACTGTCCCCAGTCGGTCCACAAACTAATCTCACTGTCCCCAGTCAGTCCCCAAACTAATCACACTGTCCCCAGTCAGTCCACAAACTAATCCCACTGTCCCCATCAGTAGCCAAACTAATCTCACTGTCCGCAGTCAGCCCCCAAACTAATCCCACTGTCCTGTGTCAGTCCCCAAACTAATCCCACTGTCCTGTGTCAGTCCCCAAACTAATCTCACTGTCCTGTGTCAGGCCCCAAACTAATCCCACTGTCACAAGTCAGGCCCCAAACTAAACCCACTTGCCCCATTCAGTGGCCAAACTAATCCCACTGTTCTGTGTCAGTCCCCAAACTAATCCCACTGAGACCAGTCAAGAATCTAATCCCATTGTTCTGTGTCAGTCCCCAAACTGATCCCACTGTCCCCAGTAAGTCCCCAAACTAATCCCACTGCCCTGTATCAGTCCCCAAACTAAACCCACTGTCCCCAGTCAATCCCCAAACTAATCTCACTGTCCCCTGTCAGTCCCCAAGCTAATCCCACAGTCCCCAGTCAGTCCACAAACTAATCCCACTGTCCTGTGTCCATCCCCAAACTAATCCCACTGTCCTGTGTCCCTCCCCAAACTAATCCCACTGTCCCCAGTCTGTCCCCAAACTAATCTCACTGTCCCCTGTCAGTCCCCAAACTAATCTCACTGTCCCCTGTCAGTCCCCAAACTAATCTCACTGTGCTGTGTCAGTCCCAAAAGAAATCCCACTGTCCCCATTCAGTCCCCAAACTAATCCCACTGTCCCCAGTCAGTCCCCAAACTAATCCCACTGTCCCCCGTCAGGCCACAAACTAATACCACTGTCCCCAGTCAGGCCCCAAACTAATCCCACTGTCCTTTATCAGTTCCATTCATTAAACAGAGATTGACATCAAAATGGCCGAATGTTACGAAATGTCTTGTAGCAAGATCACACTATGAAATGGGACTGAGGATCTCTTTCGCTCCAGTCTGAAAACAGATTCACTGAAATGTCAGATACTGAACTCAGATTCTGTATCCCTCTCCCAAATTTTTAAGTCTGACTCACGTAGGTTAACATAACTTCCTCCACTGTCATTTTCTCCTGAAAGAAAACAAGACATTCTGTTAGAACAACCAAAGAACCCATGTCAGCATAATGTCCACTGCCAGACATTCCCCAGACACCGTTTCCCCTCCACACCGTCCCATCACACACTCCCGGGGTTGGACACAGAGTGAATCTCCCTCCACACTGTCTCATCACACACTCCCGGGGTCAGACACAGAGTGAATCTCCCTCCACACCATCCATCACACACTCCCGGGGTCAGACAGAGAGAAGCTCCCTCCACACTGTCCCATCACACAGTCCAGGGGTCAGACACAGTGTGAATCTCCCTCCACACCGTCCCATCACACACTCCCGGGGTCAGAAACAGAGTGAATCTCCCTCCACACCGTCCCATCACACACTCCCGGGGTCAGACACAGAGTGAATCTCCCTCCACACCGACCCATCACACACTCTCAGGGTCAGACACACAGTGAATCTCCCTCCACACCGTCCCATCACACACTCCCGGGGTCAGACACATAGTGAATCTCCCTCCATACCGTCCCATCACACACTCCCGGGGTCAGACACACAGTGAATCTCCCTCCACACCGTCCCATCACACACGCCCGGGGTCAGACACAGAGTGAATCTCCCTCCACACCTTCCCATCACACACTCCCGGGTTCAGACACAGAGTGAATCTCCCTCCACACCATCCCATCACACACTCCCGTGGTCAGACACAGAGTGAATCTCCCTCCACACCGTCCCATCATACACTCCCGGGTTCAGACACAGAGTGAATCTCCCTCCACACCGTCCCATCACACACTCCCGGGGTCAGACACAGAGTGAATCTCCCTCCACACCATCCCATCACACACGCCCGGGGTCAGACACAGAGTGAATCTCCCTCCACACCGTCCCATCACACACTCCCAGGGTCAGACACAGAGTGAATCTCCCTCCACACCGTCCCATCACACACCCCAGGGGTTGGACACAGAGTGAATCTCCCTCCACACCGTCCCATCACACACTCCCGTGGTCAGACACAGAGTGAATCTCCCTCCACACCGTCCCATCACACACTCCCGTGGTCAGACACAGAGTGAATCTCCCTCCACACTGTCCCATCACACACTCCCAGGGTCAGACGCAGAGTGAATCTCCCTCCACACCGTCCCATCACACACTCCCGGAGTCAGACACAGGGTGAATCTCCCTCCACACCGTCCCATCACACACTCCCGGAGTCAGACACAGCGTGAATCTCCCTCCACACCGTCCCATCACACACTCCCAGGGTCAGACACAGAGTGAATCTCCCTCCACACCGTCGCATTACACACTCCCGGGGTCAGACACAGAGTGAATCTCCCTCCACACTGTCCCATCTCTCACTCCCAGGGTCAGACACAGAGTGAATCTCCCTCTGCACTGTCCCATCACACACTCCCGGGATCAGACACAGAGTGAATCTCCCTCTGCACTGTCCCATCACACACTCCCAGGGTCAGACACAGAGTGAATCTCCCTCCACACCGTCCCATCACTCACTCCCGGGGTCAGACACAGAGTGAATCTCCCTCTGCACTGTCCCATCACACACTCCCAGGGTCAGACACAGAGTGAATCTCCCTCCACACCGTCGCATTACACACTCCCGGGGTCAGACACAGAGTGAATCTCCCTCCACACTGTCCCATCTCTCACTCCCGGGGTCAGACACAGAGTGAATCTCCCTCTGCACTGTCCCATCACACACTCCCAGGGTCAGACACAGAGTGAATCTCCCTCCACACCGTCCCATCACTCACTCCCAGGGTCAGACACAGAGTGAATCTCCCTCCACACCATCCCATCACACACTCCCGGGGTCAGACACAGAGTGAATCTCCCTCCACACCATCCCATCACACACTCCGACAGAGAGTGAATCTCCCTCCACACCGTCCCATCACACAATCCCGGGGTCAGACACAGAGTGAATCTCCCTCCACACCGTCCCATCACACAATCCCGGGGTCAGACACAGAGTGAATCTCCCTCCACACCGTCCCATCACACACTCCCGGGGTCAGACACAGAGTGAATCTCCCTCCACACCGTCCCATCACACACTCCCGGAGTCAGACACAGAGTGAATCTCCCTCCACACCGTCCCATCACACACTCCCAGGGTCAGACAGAGAGTGAATCTCCCTCCACACCGTCCCATCACTCACTCCCAGGGTCAGACACAGGGTGAATCTCCCTCCACACCGTCCCATCACTCACTCCCGGGGTCAGACACAGAGTGAATCTCCCTCCACACCGTCCCATCACTCACTCCCAGGGTCAGACACAGAGTGAATCTCCCTCCACACCGTCCCATCACTCACTCCCAGGGTCAGACACAGAGTGAATCTCCCTCCACACCGTCCCATCACACACTCCCAGGGTCAGACAGAGAGTGAATCTCCCTCCACACCGTCCCATCACTCACTCCCAGGGTCAGACACAGGGTGAATCTCCCTCCACACCGTCCCATCACTCACTCCCGGGGTCAGACACAGAGTGAATCTCCCTCCACACCGTCCCATCACTCACTCCCAGGGTCAGACACAGAGTGAATCTCCCTCCACACCGTCCCATCACTCACTCCCAGGGTCAGACACAGAGTGAATCTCCCTCCACACCGTCCCATCACTCACTCCCGGGGTCAGACACAGAGTGAATCTCCCTCTGCACTGTCCCATCACACACTCCCAGGGTCAGACACAGAGTGAATCTCCCTCCACACCGTCCCATCACTCACTCCCAGGGTCAGATACAGAGTGAATCTCCCTCCACACCGTCCCATCACACACTCCGACAGAGAGTGAATCTCCCTCCACACCGTCCCATCACACAATCCCGGGGTCAGACACAGAGTGAATCTCCCTCCACACCGTCCCATCACACACTCCCGGGGTCAGACACAGAGTGAATCTCCCTCCACACCGTCCCATCACACACTCCCGGGGTCAGACACAGAGTGAATCTCCCTCCACACCGTCCCATCACACACTCCCAGGGTCAGACACAGAGTGAATCTCCCTCCACACCGTCCCATCACTCACTCCCAGGGTCAGACACAGGGTGAATCTCCCTCCACACCATCCCATCACTCACTCCCGGGGTCAGACACAGAGTGAATCTCCCTCCACACCGTCCCATCACTCACTCCCAGAGTCAGACACAGAGTGAATCTCCCTCCACACCGTCCCATCACACACTCCCGGGGTCAGACACAGAGTGAATCTCCCTCCACACCGTCGCATCACACACTCCTGGGGTCAGACCCAGAGTGAATCTCCCTCCACACCGTCCCATCACACTCTCCCGGGGTCAGACACAGAGATACAGAGACATGAACCAGACATGGATTCCATGCGTGTGGGTTTGACCCGGAGGGTCCTGGTAGATCCGACCGGTGGGGATGTGCAGACTTACCTTCAACTGTCTGCAAAGTTAGTGACTGAGTGTGTTGCCTCCTCGGTTCGGCTGACGCTCTCGCCCTGCGGACACAGCAAACACACCTTACTACTCACACTGTCCCAACACACTACTCAGGAAACCAGCAGGAATCAGGAGCCAGGAGACCAGAGAGGGCAGGACAGGAGGCACGGAGAGGGGGAGGCATGAGATGGGGTCACGGGGGGGGAGATCTGCATGAGATGGGGTCACGGAGGGGGGGGAGATGCATGAGATGGGGTCACGGGGGGGGAGATCTGCATGAGATGGGGTTACGGAGAGAGGGGGGAGATGCATGAGATGGGGTCACGGGGGGGAGATGCATGAGATGGGGTCACGGAGAGGGGGGGAGATGCATGAAATGGGGTCACGGAGAGGGGGAGGCATGAGATTGGGTCACGGGGGGGGAGATGCATGAGATGGGGTCACGGAGAGGGGGGGAGATGCATGAGATGGGGTCACAGAGAGGGGGGATGCATGAGATGGGGTCACGGAGAAGGGGGGAGATGCATGAAATGGGGTCACAGAGAGGGGGGAGGCATGAGATTGGGTCACGGGGGGGGAGATGCATGAGATGGGGTCACGGAGAGGGGGAGGCATGAGATGGGGTCACGGAGAGGGGGAGGCATGAGATGGGGTCACGGAGAGGGGGAGGCATGAGATTGGGTCACGCGGGGGGGAGATGCATGAGATGGGGTCACGGAGAGGGGGAGGCATGAGATGGGGTCACGGAGAGGGGGAGGCATGAGATGGGGTCACAGAGAGGGGGGGATGCATGAGATGGGGTCATGGAGGGGGGGGATGCATGAGATGGGGTTACGGAGAGAGGGGGGAGATGCATGAGATGGGGTCACGGAGAGGGGGAGATGCATGAGATGGGGTCACAGAGAGGGGGGATGCATGAGATGGGGTTACGGAGAGAGGGGGGAGATGCATGAGATGGGGTCACGGAGGGGGGAGGCATGAGATGGGGTGAAGGAGGGGGAGAGTCATGAGATGGGGTCACGGAGGGGGGAGATGCATGAGATGGGGTCACGGAGGGGGGGGAGATGCATGAGATGGGGTCACGGAGAGGGGGGGGATGCATGAGATGGGGTCACGGAGAGGGGGGGGATGCATGAGATGGGGTTACGGAGAGAGGGGGGAGATGCATGAGATGGGGTCACGGAGGGGGGGATATGCATGAGATGGTGTCACGGAGGGGGGGATGCATGAGATGGGGTTACAGAGAGGGGGGGATATGCATGAGATGGGGTCACGGAGTGGGGGGATATGCATGAGATGGGGTCACGGAGGGGGGGGAGATGCATGAGATGGGGTCACGGAGAGGGGGGGAGATGCATGAGATGGGGTCACGGAGAGGGGGATATGCATGAGATGGGGTCACGGAGAGTGGGAGATGCATGAGATGGGGTCACAGAGAGGGGGATATGCATGAGATGGGGTCACGGAGAGGGGGGGATGCATGAGATGGGGTTACGGAGAGAGGGGGGAGATGCATGAGATGGGGTCTCGGAGAGGGGGGGATGCATGAGATGGGGTTACGGAGAGAGGGGGGAGATGCATGAGATGGGGTCACGGAGAGGGGGATATGTATGAGATGGGGTTACAGAGAGAGGGGGGATATGCATGAGATGGGGACACGGAGAGGGGGGGATATGCATGAGATGGGGTCACGGGGGGGGAGATGCATGAGATGGGGTCACGGAGAGGGGGGGAGATGCATGAGATAGGGTCACGGAGAGGGGGAGGCATGAGATTGGGTCACGGGGGGGAGATGCATGAGATGGGGTCACGGAGAGGGGGAGGCATGAGATGGGGTCACGGAGAGGGGGAGGCATGAGATGGGGTCACGGAGAGGGGAGGCATGAGATGGGGTCACGGAGAGGGGGGAGATGCATGAGATGGGGTCACGGAGGGGGGGAGATGCATGAGATGGGGTCACGGAGAGGGGGGGAGATGCAAGAGATTGGGTCACGGAGAGGAGGTAGGCATGAGATTGGGTCACGGGGGGGGGGGAGATGCATGAGATGTGGTCACTCGGGGGGAGATCTGCATGAGATGGGGTCACAGAGGGGGGGAGATGCATGAGATGGGGTCACGGAGAGGGGGGGAGATGCATGAGATGGGGTCACGGAGAGGGGGGAGATGCATGAGATGGGGTCACGGAGAGGGGGGAGATGCATAAGATGGGGTCATGGAGGGGGGGAGGCATGAGATTGGGTCACGGGGGGGAGATGCATGAGATGGGGTCACGGAGAGGGGGTGGCATGAGATGGGGTCACGGAGAGGGGGAGGCATGAGATGGGGTCACGGAGAGGGGGGAGATGCATGAGATGGGGTCACGGAGGGGGGGAGATGCATGAGATGGGGTCACGGAGAGGGGGGGAAATGCATGAGATGGGGTCACGGAGAGGGGGGAGGCATGAGATTGGGTCACGGGGGGGAGATGCATGAGATGTGGTCACGGATAGGGGGAGGCATGCGATGGGGTCACGGAGAGGGGGAGATGCATGAGATGGGGTCACGGAGAGGGGGGGAGATGCATGAGATGGTGTCACAGAGAGGGGGGAGGCATGAGATTGGGTCACGGGGGGGAGATGCATGAGATGGGGTCACGGAGAGGGGGAGGCATGAGATGGGGTCACGGAGAGGGGGAGGCATGAGATGGGGTCACGGAGAGGGGGAGGCATGAGATGGGGTCACGGAGAGGGGGAGGCATGAGATTGGGTCACGCCGGGGGGAGATGCATGAGATGGGGTCACGGAGAGGGGGAGGCATGAGATGGGGTCACGGAGAGGGGGAGGCATGAGATGGGGTCACAGAGAGGGGGGGATGCATGAGATGGGGTCACGGAGGGGGGGGGATGCATGAGATGGGGTTACGGAGAGAGGGGGGAGATGCATGAGATGGGGTCACGGAGAGGGGGAGATGCATGAGATGGGGTCACGGAGAGGCGGGATGCATGAGATGGGGTTACAGAGAGAGGGAGGAGATGCATGAGATGAGGTCACGGAGGGGGGAGGCATGAGATGGGGTGAAGGAGGGGGAGATGCATGAGATGGGGTTACAGAGAGAGGGGGGAGATGCATGAGATGGGGTCACAGAGAGAGGGGGGAGATGCATGAGATGGGGTCACGGAGAGGGGGAGATGCATGAGATGGGGTCACAGAGAGGGGGGAGGCATGAGTTTGGGTCACGGGGGGGAGATGCATGAGATGGGGTCACGGAGAGGGGGAGGCATGAGATGGTGTCACGGAGAGGGGGAGGCATGAGATGGGGTCACGGAGAGGGGGAGGCATGAGATTGGGTCACGCCGGGGGGAGATGCATGAGATGGGGTCACGGAGAGGGGGAGGCATGAGATGGGGTCACGGAGAGGGGGAGGCATGAGATGGGGTCACAGAGAGGGGGGGATGCATGAGATGGGGTCACGGAGGGGAGTGGATGCATGAGATGGGGTTACGGAGAGAGGGGGGAGATGCATGAGATGGGGTCACGGAGAGGGGGAGATGCATGAGATGGGGTCACGGAGAGGGGGATGCATGAGATGGGGTTACAGAGAGAGGGGGGAGATGCATGAGATGGGGTCACGGAGGGGGGAGGCATGAGATGGGGTGAAGGAGGGGGAGAGTCATGAGATGGGGTCACGGAGGGGGGGAGATGCATGAGATGGGGTCACGGAGGGGGGGGAGATGCATGAGATGGGGTCACGGAGGGGGGGGGATGCATGAGATGGGGTTACGGAGAGAGGGGGGAGATGCATGAGATGGGGTCATGGAGAGGGGGATATGCATGAGATGGGGTCATGGAGAGTGGGAGATGCATGAGATGGGGTCACGGAGAGGGGGGGATGCATGAGATGGGGTTACGGAGAGAGGGGGGAGATGCATGAGATGGGGTCACGGAGAGGGGGGAGATGCATGAGATGGGGTCACGGAGAGGGGGATATGCATGAGATCGGGTCACGGAGAGGGGGGGATGCATGAGATGGGGTTACGGAGAGAGGGGGGAGATGCATGAGATGGGGTCACGGAGGGGGGGATATGCTTGAGATGGGGTCACGGAGGGGGGGATGCATGAGATGGGGTTACGGAGAGGGGGGATATGCATGAGATGGGGTCACGGAGTGGGGGGATATGCATGAGATGGGGTCACGGAGAGGGGGGGAGATGCATGAGATGGGGTCACGGAGAGGGGGGGATGCATGAGGGGGTCACGGAGAGGGGGGATGCATGAGATGGGGTTACGGAGAGAGGGGGAGATGCATGAGATGGGGTCACGGAGAGGGGGATATGCATGAGATGGGGTCACGGAGAGTAGGAGATGCATGAGATGGGGTCACGGAGAGTGGGAGATGCATGAGATGGGGTCACGGAGAGGGGGATATGTATGAGATGGGGTCACGGAGAGGGGGGGATGCATGAGATGGGGTTACGGAGAGAGGGGGGAGATGCATGAGATGGGGTCTCGGAGAGGGGGGGATGCATGAGATGGGGTTACGGAGAGAGGGGGGAGATGCATGAGTTGGGGTCACGGAGAGGGGGATATGTATGAGATGGGGTTACGGAGAGAGGGGGGATATGCATGAGATGGGGTCACGGAGAGGGGGGATATGCATGAGATGGGGTTACGGAGAGGGGGGGATGCATGAGATGGGGTCATGGAGGGGGGGATATGTATGAGATGGGGTTACGGAGAGAGGGGGGATATGCATGAGATGGGGTCACGGAGAGGGGGGATGCATGAGATGGGTTTACGGAGAGAGGGGGGATATGCATGAGATGGGGTCACGGAGAGAGGGGGGACATGCATGAGATGGGGTCACGGAGAGGGCGGAGATGCATGAGATGGGGTCACGGAGAGGGGGGAGATGCATGAGATGTGGTCACAGAGAGGGGGAGATGCATGAGATGTGGTCACGGAGAGGGGGAGGCATGAGATGTGGTCACGGAGAAGGGGGGAGGCATGAGATGGGATCACGGAGGGGAAGATGCATGAGATGGGGTCACAGAGAGGGGGGAGATGCATGAGATGGGGTCATGGACGGGGGGATGCATGAGATGGGGTTACGGAGAGAGGGGGGATATGCATGAGATGAGGTCACGGAGAGTGGGAGATGCATGAGGGGGTCACGGAGAGGGGGAGATGCATGAGATGGGGTCACGGAGAGGCAGGAGGCATGAGATGGGGTCATGGAGAGGGGTAGATGCATGAGATGGGGTCACGGAGAGGGGGGAGATGCATGAGATGGGGTCATGGAGAGGGGTAGATGCATGAGATGGGGTCACGGAGAGGCGGGAGGCATGAGATGGGGTCACGGAGAGGGGTAGATGCATGAGATGGGGTCACGGAGAGGGGGGAGATGCATGAGATGGGGTCATGGAGAGGGGGGGAGATGCATGATGTTGGGTCATTGAGAGGGGGAGTATGGGAGTCACATGGACAGGGAGGGGTGTAGGGGAAGAGGTGTCACAGTGATGTTGGAGGGCTGCAGAGTAAGGAGGGGGTGACAGAGGCAGAGAAACGTAGGGAACAGAAGTGATTACATAGATGGGGAGGGGCATAGAGCAGATAGAGGTTCACAGAATCGGCGAGGGGTAACGGGAAAGAAGGGGTTAATGGAGACAGGGAGGCATGGGGAGGGGGTATGGAGATGTAGACGGGTGTAGGGGAGTGAAACGGGGATGGAGATGGGGAGGGGTGACAGTGACGGGGAGGGGTATGGGGGATTGAAAGGGGGCAGAGACTGGGAGGAAGGGGTGACAGAGATGGGAAGGGGTATGTGGGATGGAAAGGGTTCTAGGGGAGGGAGGGGTGGTGTGGAGTAGTGGGCAATGAAGGAGTCTGGGACTGGTGTATGAAAAGAGCGAGTCTCAGAGACAGAGAAGGAAGTAGTGGAGGGATTGAGCAACAGATGGGGAGGGGTGTGGGGGGAGGGAAGAAGGGGTGAAGGAGATGGGAGGGTTGTCGGGGAAGGAGGGGGTAACAGAGATGGAGAGGTGTGTAGGTGAGGGAGGGAGGAGGTGACCGAGACAGAGAGGAGTGTAGGGGCGGGAAGGGGTGACGGAGATGGGGAGGGAGGAGGTGATGGTGACTGGGAGGGTGCAGGGGAGTGTGGGGATGACGGTGACAGGGAGGCAAGTTGGAGAGTGAGGGGATCATTGAGACAGGGAGTGGTACAGGGGAGGGTGGGCATGACGCTGACAGGGAGGGTGTGGGGAGGGAGGTGATGACGGTGACTGGGAGCTGAGTAGGTGAGGGTGGGGATGACGCTGACAGGGAGTGGTGCAGGGGAGGGTGGGGTCACAAGGACAAAGACGTCACTCACCTCAGCGCTCTCCTCTTCTGGTTCTTGGCACTGTCTGAAAATCACAAACCCAAAAATAATCAAAACCGAGTCCCTCACAGACCGTCATCTCCCCATCTGGGCTGGAACGTACTGTTGTCTCTGTTCTTGCAGAGGGAGATTCACGCTGTGACTGACCCCGGGAGTGTGTGATGGGACGGTGTGGAGGATTCACTCTGTGTCTGACCCCAGGACTGTGTGATGGGACGGTGTGGAGGGAGATTCACTCTGTGTCTGACCCCGGGAGTGTGTGATGGGACGGTGTGGAGGGAGATTCACTCTGTGTCTGACCCCGGGAGTGTATGATAGGACGGTGTGGAGGGAGATTCCCTCTGTGTCTGACCCCGGGAGTGTGTGATAGGACGGTGTGGAGGGAGATTCCCTCTGTGTTTGACCCCGGGAGTGTGTGATGGGACGGTGTGGAGGGAGATTCACTCTGTGTCTGACCCCGGGGAGTGCAATGGGACGATGTGGAGGGAGATTCACTCTGTGTCTGACCCCGGGGAGTGTGTGATGGGATGGTGTGGAGGGAGATTCACTCTGTGTCTGACTCTGGGAGTGTGTGATGGGACCGTGTGGAGGGAGATTCACTCTGTGTCTGACCCCAGGGATTGCAATGGGACGGTGTGGAGGGAGATTCACTCTGTGTCTGACTCTGGGAGTGTGTGATGGGACGGTGTGGAGGGAGATTCACTCTGTGTCTGACCCCGGGGATTGCAATGGGACGGTGTGGAGGGAGATTCACTCTGTGTCTGACCCCGGGGAGTGCAATGGGACGGTGTGGAGGGAGATTCACTCTGTGTCTGACCCCGGGGAGTGCAATGGGACGGTGTGGAGGGAGATTCACTCTGTGTCTGACCCCGGGAGTGTCTGATGGGACAGTGTGGAGGGAGTATCACTCTGTGTCCGACCCCGGGAGTGTGTGATGGGACGGTGTGGAGGGAGAATCACGCTGTGTCTGACCCCGGGAAGTGCAATGGGACGGTGTGGAGGGAGATTCACTCTGTGTCTGACCCCAGGGATTGCAATGGGACGGTGTGGAGGGAGATTCACTCTGTGTCTGACTCTGGGAGTGTGTGATGGGACGGTGTGGAGGGAGATTCACTCTGTGTCTGACCCCGGGGAGTGCAATGGGACGGTGTGGAGGGAGATTCACTCTGTGTCTGACCCTGGGAGTGTCTGATGGGACAGTGTGGAGGGAGTATCACTCAGTGTCTGACCCCGGGAGTGTGTGATGGGACGGTGTGGAGGGAGAATCACGCTGTGTCTGACCCCGGGGAGTGCAATGGGACGGTGTAGGTGTAATATTCACACTCACCTTTGTGTGCACTTGGACAGCCAGTGCAGAGAAACAGTGTCACGGAAATGGCCCACACCCAGAAGAGCCCCAGCAGTCCAAAACCCAGAGTCTCCATCGAGCTGTGGTAAGTTGGAAGGGAGAGTTATCGGTGAGCTCCCCTCTCCCTCTCTCTCCCTCTCCCTCTCTCTCTCCCTCTCTCTCTCCCCTCTCCTTCTGTCATCCCTGTCTTCAGGACGCTGGCTCCACTGTTGTTCCCCTGAGTGACAGGCCGTAACTTTTGACTGTCACCCGGCGAAGTCCAACTGCTCTGTGCTGACCTAGTTTCGCATCCAAACCAGTCCGGTTCATCTCCACCTTCCTTACACACTTACCTTCAAAGGCCTGTTCACGTTACCTTGCTCCGGCAGCTCGAGCCACATACAGACCTCTCTTGGGGTGAAGGAGGTGGTTGGGAGGAGAGAGGTGGGGGTAGAGAGGGAGGGAGGGGGACAGAGAGGGAGGAGTGAGAGGGAGGGAGGGGGAGAGGGAGGGGGAGAAGGGGGAAGGGAGCGGCAGCAAACAGGAAGGTTCTTGCATCTTTCTCTCTCTCTCCCACCCTCTCATTCCGCTCTCCACCGGTCCCATCCCCAGATGGGGGACTAAGATTCATCTACCCCACTGCCCTGACCCCTCCCTCACTTCCCCACCAATCCCTGCTGTCCCCCACCTGCCCTCTCCGTCACCAGCCTGCCCTCCCGAGGCCTGTGGCCCTTTCCAGCCTACACCTCAGGCTCCGCTTGTCTTGTGGACGTCCGGAGTCAGTGCTTCCCTTTCGCCACTTGGTGCCCCAACCCCCCCTTCCTCCCTCTGTTCCGAGCATTAAGTCATGTGGGGGGGCGGAGGTGTGTGCGTGTTTGTAGGTGGCAGGATGTGGTCAGCTCAATGTAGTGTCGAGAACAACAGATGCTTGAGTGTTTCAATTGTAAATGCTCCTCTCACCAGTCCCCATCCACCCTCCTCTCCTGGGGGAGGCAGCGAGAGAGGGTGAAGCCCCAAAACTCTAACCCATTCAGATCCCAATCATGCCTGGTATCTTTCAGTTCCTCATGCTCAGGGGGAGATCTGTATCGGAGACAGATGAGGCAGATCGCAATTGTTTCTTGCATTGAGACTTGGCAAACACGCTGGACGCAGTTATCTGACCAGAAGGCTTCACGATTTTCAGAACGGATCAAACAGATTCTGGCAAGGGAAAAGGTGGCGGTGTACCCTATTGGTTATGCCAGCTTCTTGTTCCCCTGACTTTAAACAACAAACAATTCAATGTAGGCCATCCTCTCATCCGTGATCCTGACCACAGTTTACATCCCACCAGTGACTGACTACAAGCAAGCACTCAAGAAACGGCTCGATGCTGTCTGTAAACAAGAAACAGCCCGTCTCGACACACTTCAAATTCTAGTCAGCGACTTTCATCAGGCCTGCCCAATTATCACCAGCATGTATAACTTGTTACACCAGAGGTCCCAACACATTTGTTCACTGCTACACCACAATAAGGAATGCCTGTCGTTCCTCCTGAGCCACATGTTGGCAAGTTGGGTCATTTGGCTGGACTCCTACAACTTGCATATAGACAGGGCCTAAAGAGCAAGGCCCCAGAGATGAAGACGACTCAGAGGTGGTCATGGGAGCCTGAGGAACAGTTACAGGATTGCCTTGAGTCGATGGACGAGGTGTCATGGTCCGGTCTGTGGACTCCTCATGCCAGTTATTTCCTTTTCCCCGTGTCCCATTGGGCACCTTGATTAAGGCACTTGACCTTCATTTCGAACCGGCAGCATAAAAGGCTCCGGGTTGCTGCTACTCGGTGCTGGACCATCATCAGAAGTTCATCACCGGTAACCAGTCACCGGTAACCAGTCAGCTCAGCAAGGCGGCTGGGCTCGTCTCGGGGCCGTCGAGAATCGCGGACTCTAGTTGTTTCAGTGCTGTGGCCGCTCAGTGAATTCAGTCGTTTTCATGTCCAGCAGGGTTGCCGGCCGTTTTGCCGCTATTCCAAGTAAGATACGGATTCTGTCGTTTTCTGTTGTGTTCAAGAACCCCTCTGACAACATAAGTGACTAGACCAGGGTCATGACAGACTTCATTAAAACAGTGGTGGATGGGGGTGTGCCCACAGAACCATTCAGGGTTTCCCCAAACTGAAGTCCTGGATGAACAATGAAACCTGGAACTTGCTGAGGGCCGGATCAGAGGCATTCAAGTCTGGAGATGACGAATGCTACACGAGGTGCAGGTATGGTCTCCGGAAAGCCATCCCTCAGGTGAAGTGGAGATTCCAGACTAGACTGTCATCAATGAGGGATGTTCGACAGCTGTGGCAGGGACTGAAAGCAATAACCTCCTACAAAGCTAAATCTGTGACATAGGGGACAGCAGAGCTTTACTTCCAGATGAGCTCAGTGATTTCTATGCTCACTTTGACCACCAGAAAAGGGAGGAACCATCCCACACTCCCGTGTCTCCTGATGATCCTTTGGTCTCAGTATCTGAGGATGACTTGTGGGCTGCCTTCAAGAGAGTGAACCCAAGGAAAGCAAAAGGTCCGGATGGAGAACCTGGCCGAGTACTGATGCCCTTGCCGACCAACTGGCTGGTGTATTCACAGATATCCTCAATCCCTCGCACGGCAGTGTGTGGTACCCACCTGCTTCAATCATACCAGCACCCAAGGACAGCGTGCTAACCAGTCTAAATGACTATTGCCCAGTGATGAAGTATTTTGAGAGGCTGGTGTTGAAACATATCAGCTCTTGTCTGAGTGATGACTTGGATTCACCTACTGAAGCAACAGGTCACAGCAGATGCCATCTCATTGGCTCTTCACACAACCCTAGAACATCTGGGCAGTAAAGATGCATTCGTCAGGATTGTCTTTATCGATTACAGCTCAGAATTTAACACCATCATCCCTCAAAACTAATCAATAAACTCCAACACCTGGGCCTCACTACCCCTTGTGCAATTGATCCTGGATTTCCTCACTTGCAGACCCCAGTCAGTTTGGATTGGCAAAAACATCTCCTCCACACTCATCTCCATCAGCACGGGAGCACCAAAGGATGTGTGCTCAGCCCCTGCTCTACTCGCTTCACACCTGTGACTGTGTGGCCAAGTACAGATCCAACACCATGTACAAACTTGCTGATGACACCACTGTTGTGGGCCGTATCAAAGTGGGTGATGACCCAGCATACAGGAGGGCGATTGGAAGTTTGGCTGAGTGGTGTAATAACAACAACCTCTCACTCAGTGTCAACAAGACCAGGAACTTCAGGAGAGGGAAACCAGGGGCCCATGAGGCAGTAATCGTCAGAGGATCAGAGGTGTCACTATCTCAGAGGACCTGTCCTGAGCCCATCATATAAATATTATTGTGAAGAGAGCACAACACCACCTCTACTTCTTCAGCAGTCTGCGGAGGTTCGGCATGTCATTGAAAACCTTGGCAAACTTCTAGAGACGTGTGGTGGAAAGTGTGCTGACTGGCTGCATTACGGCCCGGTATGGGAACACCAATGCCTTTGAGCAGAAAATCCTACAAAAGATAGCGGATTCATCCCAGTACATCACATAAAACCCTTCCAGCCACTGAGAGCACTGCCGTAGAAAAGCAGCACCCATCATCAAAGATCCTCAGCACCCAGGCCCTGCTCTCTACTCGCTGCTGCCACCTGGTGGAAGGTACAGGAGCCCCAGGACTCACACCAGCAGGTTCAAGAACAGTTCCTACCCCTCAACCATCAGGAACAAAACAGGATAACTTCACTCGCTTAAGGAATCTGTTATATGTACTGTTATTTTACGTTCATTATTTATTGCTATTTATATCCGCATTTTCATAGTTTGTTTACAGTTTAGTGTTCCTGATTTTTTCATTTTACAGATCCTATTCTAAGTATGTACACTAGATTCATCTCCTTGCAGACAGCCACAAAATAAAATAATTCAATAGAACATATTTTTTAAAAAAGACTGTCGAACTCCCAAAACAAAAACAAATTATGCAAAAAATAAAAGTTAGCAAGAAACATTCAGACTTTGGACTCAAAGCCAGTGAAGCTCGTTGTCATAGCAGCCGATCCAGGAGCCCGTTTGCTGCAGGCCTCAGCCTCAGCTGAGCAGAAAGGTGAGTAAACCTCATGAGAACCCAGCTGAACCAGCTCAATCCTCTCCTCCAGCCCTGGCACCCTGACATTTTCAAACTGGCCCAGCTCTTAAATCGGCCAATCATCAGGTAACTTCTTGCTCTTAACCCGGGCCCAGTCATTTTGGTATGTTCTCAGGCCTGGGCTCCACTGACTTGATTTAGACTGGACCCAATCTTTCTGATCTGGCCTGGTGCTTCAACATTGCTCCCTGCTCCCTGGCCTGGGACCTGCCACCTCAACTCTGCCTTGCACCAGTCCTCTCACTTTGATTTGTCCCCAAGTCTGCTCTAGCAATGCCAAGCATCAACTCATACCCTACTCTCAGGCCCAGGCCCTGCCACTTCAACTAGGCCATGCCGTAACTACACTGCACCTGTGAGAGTTCAATTCAAACCACACAGATGGCAGGTCGTACAGAGGTTCAATATCTCAACCCCAACCAGGAAGTTACAGCCTACTGATTATAGTGATTGTTGACCAGAAAAAGTGTCAGTAATAAAGTTGTTGTGTTTGCAGCCAGCAATTTGTCACCGTGCTGCACCAGTGACATCTTAAAACAGATGATCAGTGTCTTTCAGTCCCTCTCTCAGAGGAAGATCTGTACACTGACCGGTGTCTCTCAGTCCCTCTCTCTCAGGGGGAGATCTGGACACTGACCAGTGTCTCTCTGTCCCTCTCTCTCAGGGGGAGATCTGGACACTGACCAGTGTCTCTCAGTCCCTCTCTCTCAGGGGAGATCTGTACACTGACCAGTGTCTCTCTGTCCCTCTCTCTCAGGGGGAGATCTGGACACTGACCGGTGTCTCTCTGTCCCTCTCTCTCAGAGGGAGATCTGTACACTGACTGGTGTCTCTCTGTCCCTCTCTCTCAGGGGGAGATCTGTACACTGACCAGTATCTCTCAGTCTCTCTCTCTCAGAGATGATCTGTACACTGACCGGTGTCTCTCAGTCCCTCTCTCTCAGAGATGATCTGTACACTGACCAGTGTCTCTCAGTCCCTCTCTCTCAGAGATGATCTGTACACTGACCGGTGTCTCTCAGGGGGAGATCTGTACACTAAGCAAGGGGTAGCTGGTCTTGTTTTCCCACATTCCTGGGAAATGACTGCATTAACCCTGTTAATGCCCCTTGTGATTTTATGCACCTCTATAAGGTCACCCCTTGGTCTCCCACACTCCCAGCTGCCCAAGTCTCCATTACCCAGACCCTTTCATCGCAGCAAAATACTCGCAAATCTCCTCTGCGCTCTTCCCAACAGCAGGGCAAGCAAAACTGAACACAATACTGCAAGTGTGTGTTCACCAACATCTTGTACAACCTCCCAAGTCAGTGCCCTGACGGATGAAGACCAGTGTGTCCAACACCTCCTTCACCTCCGTCTACCTGTGCCCCCACTCTCAGAAACCATGGACCTGCACCTGTTCTACATCGGTCCCCAGGTCACAGCCGTTCACTGTGAGAGTCCTGCCTTCACTTGCCTCCCTGAAATTCCACACCTCTCACTTATCTGACTGAGCTCCATCTGCCACTCCTCAGATAACTGTCTGAGACACCACCTGCTTACCTGATGCAGCTCTCACAGCTCCCATCGGGCGGGAGGTACAGACGTCTGAAGTTCCGTATCTGCAGTTTCAGGAAAGGGCAATTTCCCTTCAAGCGTTCGGCTCGTGAACCAACGGGCACAACCTTAATCCTACCTCTGGACAGCGACCCACTGCGTATGGTCTAATCATGTTCTTTCTTGTAGAAATTGTGTCTAATTTGTTGAAGTGATGATTTAGAACATAGTATATAGTGATGGTGTGAGAAGGGAGTGTTTGGGAGGGGCCTTGTCCCTCATTGCACTGTGACCCAGGCTCCTGTCCTCAGCAAGGCAGTGATTTGGAGGGGAGGGAGGAGGGCAGTAAGACAAAGACCAGGACCCCACTCTGAATGATCAATCTTCATGGCTTTATTTACAGAGGGAAAATTCATGCAATAGTTACAGTTTTGTTTCATTTCTTACCCTCTCCCCCCCCCCACCCCACAGACACACACACACACACACACACACACACACACACACACAAACACTTCCCTTCCCTCTGGGTCTCCCTGCTCTTCGCTCAGAAGTTTTGAGAGGTGGGGAGAATGAAGAGAAGCCCAGCCCTCCAAAAGGGCTGGATCCCCATTGAGTGAGGAGGCAGAGAGGGCCTGATGCTGGGGCAGAAGTCCTGGGGCGACAGGATGGAGGAACAATGGGACAAATGAGGAGGCAGATGCCTAGGGGAGCCACGGTATTAAGACTGGGACCTGTGGCTTGGGCAGAGTTACTGGGCCACAATGAGGAGGCAGAGGCCTGGGGGATCCCAGCAGGTCAGGCTGAGGCCCTGGGGCCTAAAGATCAGGCTGAAGCTAAGGACATCGAGTTGGAACCCAGGGCCAGGAGCTCAGGTTGGAATCCTGAGTCAAGAGGCCCCGAGGCCTGAGCTAACTCTACACCTGGACTGGAGGCTGATAGAGTCCAGGGCCCGGTCAGAGATCATAGGTTGGGCCGAGGAATTGGGGCTGAAGGGTCAGGTTGAGGCCTAGGCTCTGGCTAAAACCCCGTGACCCCATACAGATAGAGGTCGCTGGGCCCTAGCAGGATTGAGCAGGAGGAGTCAGAATGAAGGAGGGGACTGGAGGCAGAATGGTGGTCCCGCCACCCATTGCTCCCAAAACCAGTAGGACGGGTGGGAGGCTGAGAACAAGGCACGCATGGGTCACAGAAACACGTCTAATCCTCCTGGGTCCGAGGATGTGGAGGGAGGGAGGGGGAAGGAGTGGGGAGACAAGGAGGGTGGGAAAGAGGGGCAGAGAGAGAAGCTGAGACAGGGGAGAGAGACCAAGGAGTTCAGAGGGGGGAGACAAAGGGGGAGAGCAGTGAGTGTGAAAGAGAGGTGCAGAGTCCAGAGAGAGATAGGGAGAAAAAGAGGAGGATAGGTACAGGGAGAGATAGAGGGAAACAGATAGAGACGGACATAAGAGGGACAGAGATACACATCTATGTACCACTTGCCCAGGTCAGAATCTCTTTCTGCACCATTCCCAGCCCCTCTGCTCCAGTGCCCCACCCTCGCTGCCCTTGGATGGAGACCTTTCCCCAGAGATCGAGTTCTGAGGGAAGAGCAGGAAGCTAATACTGTACATCAGAGTAAACACACACAACAAAAATAATTAATCTCAGGATATCGTCAACCATGCTGTCATTTCCAGGTTTCTGCCAACACATTTGGGATATGTCTCTCCGGGGAGAGAACTTTACGGATTCATTGACAGAACTGGATAACCGTTTCATAGAAGTTTGGCGGCAGATTTTTGTAACGGAGGAGAGAGAGGCAGAGGGGTGCAGGGGAGGGAGGGGGTCACAAAGCCAGGCAGGGGTGTAGGGGAGAGAGGAGCTCAGATGCAGGGATGGATGAAGGTGTGGGAGAGGGTCACTGAAACGGGGAGGGGTATAGGGGAGTGAGGGGGGTCACAGAGAGGGGGAGAGGAATGTAGGGAGTCACAGGGTGATTGAAACAGGGAGGGGTATAGGGGAGGGAAGGGTTTATGGAGACAAGAAGCAGGGAGGGGAGCCTTACCTGGCAGAGAGAGGTGCTTGATGGGGTGGGTGGGAGGAGAAGAGGAAGGGAGAAAGGTCGAGCACAAGGTCTGATTCAGCAGTGGGCTCCCGAGATCTCAGCAAAACCACAGACCACAGGCCACCCCTCTCGGGGTAACAGCAGCCTCATTGGATCAGCAGGGGTAGAACCCTTTTTAGGATTCAGGTGGGTAGGAGGAAGTTAGGGGTGTCAGTTTGAAGACCTATATCCCGAGCCAAACCCAACGGAGGTCACAAACTCGACCCATTCGTCACCAGCGTCAAGGAATTTGGGATTGCGGAGAGGCCTGGCGATTCGTGTGCACAATTCCCCACTGGAAATAAAATTATCCTCGTCCTCCTCCTCTCTCTGACACCGGCATTGTCCTGAAGAAGAAATGGTTGATACAAGGTTTAAACAATCACAGAAATTGCTGTAAAAACTTTATCCGCTTGAGAGCCTGTCAAACGGGGACTGGGGATGTGGCAGATCTTAAGCAGGTAGAATAATTTCCCAAAGTCACACAAGCTCTTCAGCCAACTGGCCCATACCAGCCAGACTTCCCATCTCAGCTGTCCCATTTGTCCCTGTTTGGTCCATACCTATCTGACTCAGGTGTTTCCAACCTTTTACATGCCATGGACTCCTACCATTAATTGAGGGGTCTGGGGACCTCAGGTTGGGAACTGCTGTAACCTTTCTTATCCATGTACCTGTCCAAGTACCCTTTATATATTGTTAATACCCCTGCCTCAACCACTTCATCTGGCAGCTTGTTGCTATACAGATGACCCTCTGTGAAAAAGTAAATCTCCCCACTCTCTCCTCAAACTTGTGCCCTCTCGTTCTTGATACCCCAACCCCGGGGAGAAGATTGTACATTCACTCTATCTCCGCCCCTCATGGTTTTAGTCACCCCTCAGTCTCCTACACTCTCAGCCTGCCCAATCTCTCTCCACAATTCGATCCCTCAATCCCGACTACATCCTTGTAAATCTCCGCCACCTTAATTTCCTATCGCAGGGTGACCAAAACCGAGCACAACTCTCCCAGTGCAGCCTCCCCAACATCTTGTGCAACTGCAATGTAATGCCCCAACTCCGGTACTCAGTACCATGACTGATGAGGGCCAGTGTATCAATCACCTTCTTCACCTCCCTGTCTACCTGTGAGCCCACTCTCTGGGAACCATGTATTCATACCCCTATCTCTCTCTTACAACACTCCACAGGGCCCCGCCATTCACTGTGAAAGTCCTGCCCCAGTTTGTCTTCCTGAAAAGCTGCACCTCACACTTGTCCAAATTAAACTCCTCTTGCCATTCCTCAGCCCACTTCCCCAGCTGATTATGATCCCTCCGTAAATCATGATAAATGTCCTCACTGTCCACGACGCCACCTATTGCTGTGTTTCCTGCAAATTTGCCTTGTATATTCTCATCCAAATCATCAATCGAGATGACAGACACCAGGTCCCAACGTGAGCTCTGGGGGCACCACTGGTCAGGGGCCTGCACTCTTCCACCCTCGCCCTCTGCTTCCTACAGTCAAACTGTGCGCCAACTAGCAGCTCCCCCTCGATCCCATGACATCTCACCTTCCAGAGCAACTTCCCATAAGACACAGGGGCAGAATTAGGCCATTTGGCCCATCAAGTCTGCTCTGCCATCTCATCATGGCTAATCCAATTTTCCTTACAGCCCCAATCTCCTGCCTTCTCCCCGTAACCCTTCATGCACTGACCAATCAAGAATTGTTCATGGACTAACTCCCATGTTGACGCTGCCAGGATTAAAGAGCATGTGGTATGAGGAGCGATCAGACCGAGTTGGGCTGTCGATGGAGGCTGAGGGGAGACCTGACAGAGATTTATAAGTTTATGAGGGGCACAGACAGACAGTCAGTATCTTTCTCCCATAGGTTTGAAACGTAAAATACGAAAGGGCGTGCATTTAAAGTGAGAGGGGTAAAGTCATTTTACAGAGAGTGTGTTGGGTGCCTGGAATGAGCTGCCAGGGGTGATGGTGGAGGCAGATATGATAGAGGTGTCTAAGAGGGTCTGAGACAGACACATGGATGGGCAGAAAATGGAAGGATATGGGCATTAATAGGACTAAATCCATCAGGAGAATTGAAGTGTCTCATCACACTCCTGACATGTAGATCTGGGTGAGGTGATGTGGTGAATGCAGAGTGCATGGACTAACCCCACCCAGAGCATTGGAGAGAATCCCGTCACACTCCTGACATGTAGATCTGGGTGAGGTAATGTGGCGGATGCAGCGTGCATGGACTAACCCCACCCAGAGCATTGGAGAGAATCCCGTCACACTCCTGACATGTAGATCTGGGTGAGGTGATGTGGTGGATGCGGAGTGCATGGACTAACCCCACCCAGAGCATTGGAGAGAATCCCATCACACTCCTGACATGTAGATCTGGGTGAGGTAATGTGGCGGATGCGGAGTGCATGGACTAACCCCACCCAGAGCATTGGAGAGAATCCAGTCACACTCCTGACATGTAGATCTGGGTGAGGTGATGTGGTGGATGCGGAGTGCATGGACTAACCCCACCCAGAGCATTGGAGAGAATCCCGTCACACTCCTGACATGTAGATCTGGGTGAGGTAATGTGGCGGATGCAGAGTGCATGGACTAACCCCACCCAGAGCATTGGAGAGAATCCCGTCACACTCCTGACATGTAGATCTGGGTGAGGTGATGTGGTGGATGCGGAGTGCATGGACTAACCCCACCCAGAGCATTGGAGAGAATCCCATCACACTCCTGACATGTAGATCTGGGTGAGGTAATGTGGCGGATGCGGAGTGCATGGACTAACCCCACCCAGAGCATTGGAGAGAATCCAGTCACACTCCTGACATGTAGATCTGGGTGAGGTGATGTGGTGGATGCGGAGTGCATGGACTAACCCCACCCAGAGCATTGGAGAGAATCCCGTCACACTCCTGACATGTAGATCTGGGTGAGGTGATGTGGTGGATGCGGAGTGCATGGACTAACCCCACCCAGAGCATTGGAGAGAATCCAGTCACACTCCTGACATGTAGATCTGGGTGAGGTGATGTGGTGGATGCGGAGTGCATGGACTAACCCCACCCAGAGCATTGGAGAGAATCCCGTCACACTCCTGACATGTAGATCTGGGTGAGGTAATGTGGCGGATGCAGAGTGCATGGACTAACCCCACCCAGAGCATTGGAGAGAATCCCGTCACACTCCTGACATGTAGATCTGGGTGAGGTGATGTGGTGGATGCGGAGTGCATGGACTAACCCCACCCAGAGCATTGGAGAGAATCCCATCACACTCCTGACATGTAGATCTGGGTGAGGTAATGTGGCGGATGCGGAGTGCATGGACTAACCCCACCCAGAGCATTGGAGAGAATCCAGTCACACTCCTGACATGTAGATCTGGGTGAGGTGATGTGGTGGATGCGGAGTGCATGGACTAACCCCACCCAGAGCATTGGAGAGAATCCCGTCACACTCCTGACATGTAGATCTGGGTGAGGTGATGTGGTGGATGCGGAGTGCATGGACTAACCCCACCCAGAGCATTGGAGAGAATCCCGTCACACTCCTGACATGTAGATCTGGGTGAGGTGATGTGGTGGATGCGGAGTGCATGGACTAACCCCACCCAGAGCATTGGAGAGAATCCCGTCACACTCCTGACATGTAGATCTGGGTGAGGTAATGTGGCGGATGCAGAGTGCATGGACTAACCCCACCCAGAGCATTGGAGAGAATCCCATCACACTCCTGACATGTAGATCTGGGTGAGGTAATGTGGCAGATGCAGAGTGCATGGACTAACCCCACCCAGAGCATTGGAGAGAATCCCGTCACACTCCTGACATGTAGATGTGGGCGAGGTGATGTGGTGGATGCAGAGTGCATGGACTAACTCCCCTTGAGCCCCATGAAACCTAACCCCCTATTTAAAGTTAATTTTTTACCTTTAATTGACCAAATTAAGCAACTTGTTACCAGGTGGTCTCCATTATCTTTGTCATTGGTTGGTCGAATTAATGTTATTAAGATGATGGTATTACCCAAATTCTTATATTTATTTCAAGCATTACCAATTTTTATTCCTAAATCTTTTTTTGATATTATTGACTCCAAAATATCTTCCTATCTGTGGCAGAATAAAAATCCTAGACTAAGCAAAAAATATTTACAGAAGCCTAAGAAGGAGGGTGGTTTGGCTTTGCCAAACCTGAGATTTTACTATTGGGCAGTTAATATACGATATTTAATATTTTGGACACAAGAATTGACTATAGCAGCTTGCCCACAATGGGTAAATTTGGAATGTAAATCTGTACAAGACTTTTCATTGTTTTCAATTTTAGGATTTTCACTTCCTTTTTCTTTATCTAAATTGAATAAACAAATAACTAATCCTATAGTTAAACATACAATGTGAATATGGTTTCAATTTCGTAAATTTTTTGGCTTGAATAAGTTTATCTTATCAAGCCCTATAATATCTAACTTTCTTTTTCGGCCCTCTTTTATGGATCAAGCCTTTGTTTTATGGAAAACAAAAGGTATAACATGTTTTCGTGATCTATTTTTAGATAATAGTTTTATGTCCTTTGAACAGCTATCTAATAAATATAATTTACCTAAAACTCATTTTTTTAGATATTTGCAAGTTAGAAATATTTTGAATAATGAGTTACAGTCTTTTCCGAAATTATGTCCATCGGACATTACGGAAAAAGTTTTAGCTCTGAATCCTTGTCAGAAGGGTTTAGTAGCCATCATTTATAATATGATCATGAAAATACAGCCAGAAGTATCAGAAAAAAATAAGAAGGAATGGGAAAAAGAACTTCATTGTCTTATACCCACTGAGCAGTGGGAGAAAATTTTACAATTAGTCAATTCTTCTTCTATTTGTGCTAAACATGCCCTAATACAATTTAAGGTTGTATATAGAGCTCATATGTCTGATAAACTTGCTTGATTTTATTCTCATGTTAATCCAACCTGTGACAGATATCATTCTGAAGTTGCTTCATTGACCCACATGTTTTGGTCTTGCCCTTGTTTGCAAAATTACTGGAAAGATATTTTCGGTATTATTTCAACAGTTCTGAATATCAATTTCCAACCACATCCTATTACTACAATTTTCGGTTTACCAATGGCGGATAATAGTCATTTATCCCCCTCAGCTCGACGGATGATTGCATTTGTTACATTAATGGCTAGAAGATCTATTCTACTGAATTGGAAAGAAATTAATCCTCCAACTATATTTTAGTTCTCAAACTGTCTCTTGTTTGAGCATAGAAAAAATTAGAAGTGTTGTCTTTGATCCTTCAATTAAATTTGAAGAAACTTGGAGACCATTTATTCAACATTTTCATATGAGTTAAATTGTCTTTTCCTAAACCTCACTTTTATTATCCTTAATTATTTGGATGGAGCTGCGGAGTTATTGGCACTACTGTATATATCTGACATTATGCAATAGCCCATGTTGGTTAGTGTTTTTCTTCTTTTTCTTTTTTTTTTGGGTTTTTTCTTACTTCTTTTGTTCATAATTACCATGAGTTTGGGAGGTTATTATATAGTGATTATCATCTATTTGAATGTTTATTTAAACTATTAACTATGTACTCTCAAACTCTCTGTATTCATGTTTCATTTATGTTTGTTTAAAAATTAATAAAAAGAAAGAAACCTAACCCCCAACCCATGACTCAGACCCCACCCAGAGCACCCTACCGTCTCATTCATTGCCGCAGGGCACATTTGGAGGAGTTGACATAGTCCGATAGCTCCTCATCTTCGTCCTCATCATTCTCCACACTCTGCCTGTTATCCTCTGTGGAGGAAGCAGAGCATGTAAGTGGGAACTTTGCTATTCCGTATGGAGGTGGACAGGAAAAGGTAGAGAAAGAGAGTCACAGAGATAGGGAGGGGAGGGATCGAGGGGGTCAGAGACAGGGATATGTAGGGGAGGGAGGGGATCAGAGATGGGGAGACATAGGTCAGGGACAGGGACCGGGAGGGTTCTAGGAGAGGGAGGGAGGGGAGGGGTCAGAGACAGGGAGGGATATAGGGGAAGGAGGGGGTCTGAGACAGGGAGGTATGTAGGGGAGGGAGGGAATTACAGAGACTAGGAAGGGTTTAGGGGAGGGAGGAGGGTCAGAGATGGGGAGGTGTGTAGGGGAGGGAGGGAGTTACAGAGAAGGGAGGGGGTCAGAGACAGGGAGACAAATAGGTGTGGGATGGAGTTACAGAGACCACTGGCGTATCACTGGCTGATATGGCACGTGCCCTGGGCACCACTGAGCAGTTTCTATTAAAGTCAGGCAAGCCATCCTCGGATAGTGAAAAAAGAGTTTTGTTCAGATGTATGATCTGTCTTTGATTATCATGGGTGAGAAGCACTAGGGTGGCCTTATTTCAGAGCATTGTGTACGAAGACCATGAAACATTTCTTCACGAAGAAGGAGGAAAGTGGAGCTGAAGGACTGAAGAGATGAAAGTTGGAGGCGGAGGAAGCCAAGAAGTCGAGCAAGTTCTTCACGCCCTTCTTTGAAAAGCCCGGAACAAGTAGTTCAACACGTTCCATGGAGTCTCCTGCACCTGCTACAAGTTTGTTAGAATCTGAAGGTGGATCAAGTACAAATGCGTCACAAGCCGAGGAGGAAGTCAAGTCAGATAAATCCGAGTATGACGAGATTAAGAGTGAGGCTGCCACAGAGAACGTGGACATGTCAGGAGGGGAAGACGATGGTGGTGGTGGTGATGTTGAGTTTATTGTCGAGATTTTACCTGACGAGATTGAACTTGACGACACTGAACCTAGTGAACTGGACAGTGTCAAAGAGCCTCGAACTGTCATACCAGAAGTGATTGAACAGCATGACATTGGACTTTTGAAGTTTGACAAGGATACTGGAAAAGCAATTCTGCCTGACGCGTTGAGAACAGGAATAATAAAACTGGGTTTGAAGTATCTCCAGAACAGTGAGGGGCCTTTCCTACCAACAAATAACCGCTCAATAAACAAAACTTGGTTCAAGAGGAAATTGAGAAATGGTCGTGGTGAGGAAGTGACTCGCTCATGGCTGGTCTATTCTCCTTCGAAAAAGTCTGCATTTTGTATCTGTTGTCTTCTCTGTTCACGGTCAGACCATCAATCCTCATTGGAGCAGGGAAGTGGATTCAACCAGTGGAAAGCACCTGAAAGGATTAGTGTTCATGAAAATGCCAAAAATCATTGGGAATGCTTCACACGGTGGAAAGAAATGGAAAGAAATTTAGCTGGAAACAGAGGAGTTATTTACGTGGTATTTCAGTCACAGATTGAGAAGGAAAAGCAGAAGTGGCGTGATATCTTGATGAGAATCCTTCGCTGCATAAAATTCCTTGTGACTCAGAACCAGCTTTGCAAGGACACAGGGAGTCACTTCAGCTGGACGATGACTCCAATGTGGGAAATTTCCTTGGCTTACTGAAACCACTGGCCATCTTTGACCTGTCAGAAAAGAACACCTCACTCAGGTGGAAAGTCATCCTGGATCCACGTCTTATCTTTCACCAGGTGTCCAGAAAGAGTTCATCCACATGATGGCATCCACTGTTCGCCAGAGTTTACTGAGAAGCATTCGTAAAGCCAAGTACTGTGGTCTCATGTTCGACTCGACTCCTGATCAGGCACACGGTGAGCAGATGTCAGAAGTAGTGAGGAATGTGGAAGTTGATTTTGGAGGAAAACAGTCCGTGTTAGAGAGTCCTTCCTTGGTTTTATCCAGATAAGCCAGGAGGATGCTGAGAACTTGGTTGAGACATCTTGAAACAGCTAGAGAAGGACAAAATGGAGCTACAAGATTGTCAGTCACAGTGCTACGCAGCTGTGATGGCTGGACACAGAAGTGGTGTTCATCAAAGAATAAGTGAGAAAAACAACCTGGCAGTGTTTGCGAGTTGCGACAATTACTCTCTCAACTTGGTGGGTGTACATGCAGCCAAGCAGGATACAATGACGGTCACGTTTTTTGGAACCATCAAAGCTCTCTACGTGTTTTTCTCCTGTTCAACACAGCGCTGGGAAAAACTCAAAAACGCCGTGCCTGTGGTTGTTCAGTCGGAGTCTGAAACCAGGTGGAGTGCAAGGACAGAAGCAGTGAAGCCCGTCAACAAGTACCTTGAGGAGATACTTCAAGTTCTCCAGGACATGATAGACAATGAAAACGAGACCAGTGAAACAAGAAGTGACACAAGGCAGCTGTACAACCGCATGCTGAGTTACCATTTTCTGATTTTGCTAGGATTTTGGAACAAAGTACTCATTCGCATTGACCGTATTCAAAAGAGGCTGCAGGATCCTAGCATGAACTTCCACGATGCTGCCCTGGATTTGAAAGCCCTCCGAGATCATGTTTATGATGAAAGAAAAGTGTTGGTCAGTGAGTCACTCGAAGAAGGAATCTGTCTCTGTCAAGAATGGAATATTGAAGTTGAAAGACGTCAGAGACAAAAGAAGTGAATGGCTAATGAGAACTCGAGAGAAGCTGGGTAAACTGCTAAGGAGGAAATGGAAAGAGTCATGAAGGGAACACGACTGTCTTCACAGAGAAATGGACGAAAGGTTCGCTCGTTTGCATGACACTGACACCAAGTTTGGGTTCCTCCTCAATGTTGAGAGACTGTGTTATGGCACCGACAGTAACAACCTAAGGAAGAAGTGTGAAAATTTGGGCAAAATGTACACCCCTGATGTTGATGAACAACAGTTACATGAAGAAATTTTGAATTGCAGAATGTTGCTATCTAAGCGGGTCTACATGAAAATATCGAGAGCTGAAGAGCATCTTCTGAGAGCTGAAGAGTATGGAGACGAGAGCGTCTTCCCCAATCTTCATGTCATTATTCAGATAATGCTAACCATCGCAGTTTCCGTCGCCAGCTGTGAGAGGCCGTTCAGCAAGTTAAAACTAATGCATTTCAGAGCCTCCATGGGTCAAGGCAGACTCTGTGATCTTGCTCTGCTGAGTGTAGAAAGAGAAGAAAGTGAAAAAACTGACTTTGATCACATCATAGACCAACTTGCATCAGTGAAAGCAGAGAAGGTGCAGTTATAATTTTCATGTAGTGTCAAAATTTGTTAATTAAAAGATTAACAAGCTTGACTTGTATTTTTGAGCTGATATTATGGTAAAGTTATCTGAAAGATGGGTGTCAGATGTTTGGACAGGGGCGCAATTTCAGTGCTTGCCACGGGTGCTATTTTCCATAGACACACCCTTGCCAGAGACTGGTCGGGGTTTAGGGGAAGGAGGGGGTCTGAGACAGGGAGGTGTACAGGGAAGGGAGGCAGTCAGAGATGGGGAGTGTAGGGGAGTAAAGGATCACGGAGCCCTGTGGGAGAGTTCACAGGAGAGAGTGAGTGATGGAGACAGGGGAGGAGTGCAGATTGTGGGGGTGGGGGGGGGTGAGGTTATGTCAGCATGCCGAACTCAGGAGACAGAGAGGCAATTGGTGGTGTCTGGAGAGTGGAGGGTAGAGGGTTGGAGGGATGCCTGAACCAAGCGGGGAGAAGAGTCCCATCTTGGAATGGGGAAGATGCTGTTCCAGGCAGAGAGAGAGAGAGGTGTGGGGGGCACTTTTTTGCCCTCCTTCTGGAATTACCCAGGACTTGCAACTCCAGAAGGAGATTACAGGAGGGGTAGGGACACAAGAAAGGAAGGAGAGGTGGTGTTGGAAGGGAGCTGGAAGTTAGAGGGAAGATAGTGAAGTGGAGGATGGAGAAGATGGCAGGGGAGAGGAGGGGATGATAGGGGAGTGGAGGGGATGGGAGGGGAGAGGAGGGGATGATAGGGGAGCGGAGGGGAGAGGAGGGGATGATAGGGGAGTGGAGGGGAGGGGAGAGGAGGGGGATGCTGATGGGATAAACCACCCTCTCCCCACAACCCTCTTACCTTCATCCAGAGGCTCAACATTAACGTAGTTAGAACTGCCATCTGTGGAGAAAAGTGATTCGCCTCATTAGGGTGGTGTGCCACGGGTGGATCAATGACAGGGATAATTTTTGGGAAAACACAGCTTCCTTTTCTGTTATCTGTCAGTTGATGGTCATTTGTTAAGATGGGAGAATCCACAGCATCTATGGAGGGGTATTAAGAGTTGAGGCTTTGGGCAAAGACCCTTCATCAGGACTGGAAAGGAAGGGGGAAGAAGCCAGAAGATGTTTTATTGTCCAATCCCCTCCATAGATGCTGTCTGACCCGCTGAGTTCCTCCACCATTTTGTGTCGGTTGTCCATGTTCCCCTTCCTACTTACACAGATTCCGTCCTCGGACACTTTGGCGGAGAGTGAAAAGGTGGAAGAATGGGGTGGGAGTGGTGTAAAGAGTGAGGCAATGCTGAGAGGTATTCTGGACAGAGAGATCTTCGGCTCCGAGCCCAGGTCTCCCTGAAAATGGCTGCACAGGTCGACAGGCTTGTGAAGAAGGCCTACTGTGTACTTGACTTTATAGTCTGGGCACTGAGTATAAAAAACAGGAAGTCATATCACAGCTATATGAAACTTTGGTTAGTCTGCACTTGAAAAGTTGCATTCTGTTTTGGTCACCCCATTACAGGAAGGTGTGGGGGTTTTGGAGAGAGTGCAGAGGAGGTTCTCCAGCATGTTGCCTGCTTTAGAGAGCACAAGCTACAAGGAGAGGTCGGACAAACTTACGTAGTTTTCTCTGGAGCAGTGGAGGCTGAGGGGAGGCCTGACAGAGGGTTATTGTGAACTACATATACCTGTCTGGACACCCCCCACCCCCTCCCCGCTGACTGCTCCTGTGGCTCCTCCCACAGACCCCGGTATAAAGGCAATTGGAGGCACTGCTCCCCCCTCAGTCTCCAGGATGTCATGTGATGGTCTCTTGCTGCTGACGGTGCTTTCTTCCAGCTAATAAAAGCCTATCTCGCCTCACGTCTCCGAGAGTTATTGATGGTGTATCAGTTATACACAGATCGAGTAGGCAGACATTTCCCAGGGTTGATGAGTCATACCAGAGGACCTGCCTGAACTTGCTGGAGGTTTTTAAAGTCAAGAGAGGCATGGATAAGGTGGATAGAGTCCTCCCGTAAGTAACGTTTTTTTAAAAAATCACCATACACACAAAACACTGGAGGAACTCAGCAGGCGAGCCAGCCAGCATCCACGGAGGAGAATGAACAGTCGACGTTTTGAGCTGAGATGCTTCAAGTCAGCCTTGATGCAGGTTCTTGACCTGAAACATCGACTGGTTATTACCCTCCATTGTTGCTGCCTGACCTGCTGAGTTCCTCCAGCACTTGCTGTGCATTGCTCTGGATTTCACCGTTACAGAGTAAACATCTCTCTGTATCCTATTGCCTGTTCCTTCCGGAAATGGTGATTCCACCACCCTGCATTGTGATGGATTGTATTAACTTAGCCTCTCAAGCTATTCGACAAGGTAACAACTAATTGTTTAACTTTGGCCTTTACAATGGTCTTTTATCAATAATAATCAGCATTTCAGCCAGCGTCAGAAGTAAGTTTGGAGTTTCCAACTCCTCAGCAGGGACTCACACACAGAAACAAGCCTCGCGGCCCAACTGTCCCATTCACCTATATTTCCTCCAAACTTTTCCTGTCCACGTACCTGTCCAGTTGTCATTTAAAAGTTGTTAATGTGCCTCAACCACTTCCACTGGCAGCTTATTCCATATCCGGACCACCCTTGGGGTAAAAAAGTTGCCCCCCAGACTCCTACTAAATCACTCGCCTCTCGCCTTAATCCTGTGCCCTCTAGTTCTTGACTCAACAACCCTGCGGAAAAGACTGTACGTTCACTCACTGTCCCTCGTGACTTCAAACACCTCAAAGTTCAAGTTCAAAGCACATTATACAACCTTGAGATTCATCTCCATAACAGGCAGTTACAAAGCAAAGAAACCGAAAAATAACATTAAGAAACACCCGATGGGCAGAGGGAAAAACATCAACGCAAGCAAACAGCATTCAGAGCTGAAGACCACAGAGACAGAGCTGTCCATGCTCAGCGTAGAGTGGAGCAGCAAGCTGAACCGGCCAGGCCCTCGCCCATGCATCAGTCTCCCCACGTTAAACAGCATTCAGAACTGAAGGCCACAGAGAGAGAGCTGTCCATGCTCAGCGTAGAGTGGAGCAGCAAGCTGAACCGGCCCGGCCCTCGCCCATGCATCAGTCTCCCCACGTTAAACAGCATTCAGAACTGAAGGCCACAGAGAGAGCTGTCCATGCTCAGCGTAGAGTGGAGCAGCAAGCTGAACCGGCCCGTCCCTCACCTCGGGCCCCAACACCCTGATCCTGACAGAGGAGTGACCTCCATAAGGTCATCCCTCAGTCTCCCACACTCCAAGGAGTAAAGCTCCAAACTGCCCGACCTCTCCCCATAACTCGGGCCCTCAAGCCCCAGCAACATCCTCGTAAATCTCCTCTGCACTCCTTCCAACTTCATGGCATCTTTCTTATCTCAGGACGACCAAAGCTGGTATAATACTCAAAGTGCGGTCTCACCAATGTCTTCTACAACTGCAGGGAACCATTTGCCTGTATGTGAACTTCAAGGTCACTCTGTTCTACATCACTCCCCGGGGCCTGTTGTTTACTGTTAAAGTCCTATTTTGTTTGACTTTCCCAAATACAACACTTGGTACATTGAAAGACGTGGATAAAATAGACTTGGAGAGGATTTTTTCTAATAGTGTGAGAGTAGTGTGAGAGGGCACAGCCTCAGAAAACAAAGTCGTCGCTTTAGAACAGAGATGAGGAGGAATTTCTTTAGCAAGAGGGTAGCAAACCTATGGAATTTATTGTCACAAATGGCTGTGGAGACCACATCATTGGATATATTTAAAGCGGAGGTTGATAGGTTCTTGATTAGCCAAAGGTTATGGGGAGAAGGCAGGGGAATGGGGATGAGAGGGATAATAAGTCAGCCATAATGGAATGGTGGAGCAGACTCAATGGACCAAATGACCTAATTTTGCTCCTATTTCTTTAGTCCAATCATTTTAAATACATAATTGAATTCCATTTGCCAATATCTTGGCTCACTTACCTAATCAAGACCCTGCTGTGATTTTTGATAACTTTCTTCACTGTTACGCACCAGCAGCCATAGACTACAAACTGAGTCAGGGTTTCATGTTAAACCACTATATGCATTAGTATCTACTCAATTAAACAAACTACTCTTCTAGACAGAAGTTAACAGTGCTTTGCATTTGTGGCTCCCAAACTGTCAGGCTTAGTTCTTAAAGTCTTAAAGTAAGCTGAAAATTTCTAGTAATCCACAGAATAGGTGAGAGAAGAAACATGTAAATCCACATTAAAATGTAACTAGGAGGCGTTACAAGAATTCCAAAGGACGAGTAATGTCCTAAAATCCACATAGAGATATCACAAGGTGACAGCCACGGAATATTCCTCAGCACAAGTGGAACACACCCGAAAGTGGACGCCACAGAATATTCCAAAAACCCACGTATGGATCATATGAAGTGACAGTCACATATCCAATTTGCACTGTGTGCCGCTCATTCACCCAATCCTTTGGGCGTGGGAAAGTATCAAACATCACACATTACTGTCGTGAGCTCCTGCTCGCAGTCCGAAGTCTTAACTCTCTCTCCCCCTCTCTCTCTCTCCTGAATGTCCCAACAGTCTGTCCGCATTGTTACATTAACGTTTTACTCCCGCCTTGTCCAGGCGTTTAAAGTGACGCCCACAGTAAACAAAACCCATGGTCACGTAACATCACTGTTGATGACACAACCTATTTTAATGTCATTTGCAAACTTATTAACCAGCCCGTACACTCTCATCCGTACCGAGGATATGTAACTGGCTAATGGTAACGGTCCCAGCACTTCCACATCAGGGAACCACAGGACATCAGCCTCCTTCTTAAGGAAGATCATTCTACTGACACACTCTGAACATGGAGCAGTTCAGGCCCTTCGGCGCATCACCCTTTAACCAACTCCACAATCAATCTAATCCTTCCCTCTCACATAGACCTCCATTTTTCATTCATCCATATCTCTAAGAGTCTCTTAAATGTCCCTAATATATCTGCCTCTACCACCATTTGTGGCAGTGCATTCCACGTACCCACCATTCTCTGTGTAAAGAACTCTGACATCTCCCAATTCTTTCCTCCAATTATCTTAGAATTACGCCCTCTTGTATTAGCCATTTCAGCCATGGAACATGACCCAAGCTATCCACTCGACCGACAGCTCTTATTTGTACACCTCTATGAAATCACCTCTCATCCTACTTCACTCCAAAGAGAAAAGCCCTAAGCTCACTCAATCTCTCCTCAGAAGACCTGTTCTCTAATCCAGACAGCATTCTGGTAAATCTCCTCTGCACCCTCTCTAAAGCTTCCACATCCTGTCTATAAAGAGACAACTAGAACTGAACACAATACTCCAAGTGTGCTCTAACCAGAGCTTTATAGAACTGCAACATTACCTTCTGGCTCTTGAACTCAATCCCCTGACTAACAAAGGCAAACACGCCTCTGTTTCCTACCATCGATCCAATTGTATATCCTGATAGCCAGCTCTCCATGGAAATAGTGTGACCTAACTTTACAAAACAGCCTACCAAGTGCAACTTTATCAGATGTCCATGTGGACCACATCTACTAATTCCTTACTGAATATCTTGGTCACTTCATCAAAAACTCATTAAGTTCATAAGACGACCTGCTATGCAGAAAGCCTTGCTGGCGGCCCCAAATCAAGCCAGGTGTACATATAATAGAACAGAACTTCATTGTCATTGCTCAAGACAAGATTGTGGTGGTACCTCAGACCAAGCAAAAACAGATATTTACAATGCATGCAGCATGGCTTAATTTTTAAAAATTAATAACTCTCCATAACACTCAGTGGCAAATCGGGGTGGAGTGTTATTCAGCTGCACAACAGCCTTCAGGAAGAAGCTGTTTTTCAGTCTTACTGTCTTGACTAAGATGTTTCTGTATCCCCTACCATAACAGCACAGAAACAGGCCATCTCGGCCCTTCTAGTCCGTGCCAAATGCTTACTCTCACCGAGTCCCACTGGCCCACACTCAGCCCATAACCCTCTATTCCTCTTGTTTGAATCTCCCCTACTCTCAATGGAAAAAACCTATCCACGTCAACTCGATCTATCCTCCTCATAATTTTAAATACCTCTATCAAGTCCCCCCTCAACCTTCTACACTCCAAAGAATAAAGACCTAACTTGTTCAATCTTTCCCTGTAACTTAGGTGCTGAAACCCAGGTAACATTCTAGTAATTCTCCTCTGTACTCTCTCTATTTTGTTGACATCTTTCCTATAATTCGGTGACCAGAACTGTACACAAAACTCCAAATTCGGCCTTACCAATGCCTTGTACAATTTTAACATTACATCCCAACTCCTCTACTCAATGCTCTGATTCATAAAGGCCAACATACCAAAAGCTTTCTTCACCACCCTATCCACATGAGATTCCACCTTCAGGGAACTATGCACCATTATTCCTAGATCACTCTGTTCTACTGCATTCTTCAATGCCCTACCATTTACCATGAATGTCCTATTTGGATTATTCCTAACAAAATGTAGCACCTCACACTTATCAGCATTAAACTCCATATGCCATCGTTCAGCCCACTCTTCTAAATGGCCAAAATCTCTCTGCAAACTTTGAAAACCTACTTCATTATCCACAACGCCACCTACCTTAGTATCATCTGCATACTTACTAATCCAATTTACCACCCCATCATCCAGATCATTAATATAAATGACAAACATTGGACCCAGTACAGGTCCCTGAGGCACACCACTAGTCACCGGCCTCCAACCTGACAAACAGTTATCCACCACTACTCTCTGGCATCTCCCATCCAACCACTGTTGAATCCATTTTACTACTTCAATATTAATACCTAACGATTGAACCTTCCTAACTAACCTTGTCAAAGGCCTTACTGAAGTCCATATAGACAACATTCACTGCTTTATCCTCGTCAACTTTCCTCGAAACCTCTTCAAAAAATTCAATAAGGTTTGTACCAGATGACCGGAGATCAAACAGATAGTGTCCAGGATGGGTTAGGTCTTTAATGAAGTTCCAAGTACACTGCTGGCATCGCGAGTTGTAGATTATATCGTTGAGTCCCCTCTTACCCCTTACCCCTCTCCGGAGACTGACCTGCCCCAGATGCTGAGCTCACGGGTATAGACTTCTATAGTTCTTGTATTCTTCTTTTGTAGCACTTCTTCAATAAAGGTATAACACTCACGGCCCATCAGTCTGCCGGCACCTCACCTACGGCTAACAACGATACAAATATCTCAGCCACGATTCCAACTATTTCTTCTCTAACCTCCCACAGTACTCTTGGATATATCTGGTCAGGCCCTAGAGATCTGTCAACCTCCACACATTTCAACATGTCTAGCTCCTCTGTAGTAATGTGGATTCTCCCAAGACATCCTCATCAACTTTCCCTAGCTCCCAGGTCTCCATGATAAAAACAGGAAGAATATTCATTGTGGACCTCTTCCATCTCCTGTGGCTCCACACAAAGATGTCCACTTTAGTCCTTCAGGGCCCCGCTGGCTCCCCTTTTTCCATTAACATGGTTTCTCTTTGGATTGTCCTTCATCTTCTCTGCTGGACCTATGTATGCAGAAGCAGCTTTGCACATGAAATAATCTTCTGACTTTGCTCCTGAAAGATCTGGTTTGTAAACAATGGCCCCAATTCAGGACTGGCAGATGGCAGAGGGGCCTTTTTCCTTCAAACTCCTGTTGGGAGATGAGTCACTCACCCCTCCCTGGCCCCAGCATCAAAATCACCAGGCCCCTCAACCCAATCTCCCCATCAGTCAGTATCCTCAACCAAGCTGTTCCCATTGCCCGTATTTGACCCATATTCCTCTAAACCTTCTTTATTCGTGTTCTGATACATTTAAACGTTGTTATTGTACCTGCCTCAACCATTTGCTCTGGCAGCTCTTCCATGTACGGACTATCTTCAGGGCGAAAAAGTTGTCCCTCAGGTTGCTATTAAATCTTCCCTCTCTCCTGAAACTGTGCCCTCTCTTGAAAATAGATTTGGTTTATTCTTGTCACATGTGTACAGTGAGAAACTTCTCTCCCATGTTGTTCATACAGATCAACTGAGGCAGAACTAATGTAGAATAAGGTGTGACAGTCACAGAGAAAGAGCAGTGCAGGCGGACAATAAGGTGCAAGAGCCACAGCGAGGTGGACTGAGTGGTCAAGGGTCCATTTTATCGTTCAATAGTCTGAGTTAGAGAATTTAGAGAATCACTGTCTGATCAGGGACAGTCAGCATGGCTTTGTGAAGGGCAGATCGTGCCTAACAAGCCTGATAGAGTTCTTTGAGGAGGTGACCAGGCATATAGATGAGGGTAGTGCAGTGGATGTGATCTACATGGATTTTAGTAAGGCTTTTGACAAAGTTCCACACGGTAGACTTATTCAGAAAGTCAGAAGGAATGGAATCCAGGGAAGTTTGGCCAGGTGGATTCAGAATTGGCTTGCCTGCAGAAGGCAGAGGGTTGTGGTGCAGGGAGTACATTCAGATTGGAGGGTTGTGACTAGTGGTGTCCCACAAGGATCTGTTCTGGGACCTCTACTTTTCGTGATTTTTATTAACAACCTGGATGTGGGGGTAGAAGGGTGGGTTGGTAAGTTTGCAGATGACACAAAGGTTGGTGGTGTTGTAGATAGTGTAGAGGATTGTCAAAGATTGCAGAGAGACATTGTTAGGATGCAGAAGTGGACTGAGAAATGGCAGATGGAGTTCAACCCGGAGAAGTGTGAGGTGGTACACTTTGGAGGGACAAACTCCAAGGCAGAGTACAAAGTAAATGGCAGGATACTTGGTAATGTGGAGGAGCAGAGGGATCTGGGGGTACTTGTCCACAGATCCCTGAAAGTTGCCTCACAGGTAGATAGGATAGTTAAGAAAGCTTATGGGGTTTTAGCTTTCATAAGTCGAGGGATAGAGTTTAAGAGATGCGATGTAATGATGCAGCTCTGTAAAACTCTGGTTAGGCCACACGGAGTACTGTGTCCAGTTCTGGTTGCCTCACTATAGGAAGGATGTGGAAGCATTGGATAGGGTACAGAGGAGATTTACCAGGATGCTGCCTGGTTTAGAGTGTACAGATTATGATCAGAGATTAAGGGAGCTAGGGCTTTACTCTTTGGAGAGAAGGAGGATGCGAGGAGACATGATATTAAGAGGTGTACAAGACATTAAGAGGAATAGACAGAGTGGACAGCCAGCGCCTCTTCCCCAGGGCACCACTGCTCAGTACATGGCTTTAAGGTAAGGGGAGGGAAGTTCAAGGGGGATATTAGAGGAAGGTTTTTCACTCAGAGAGTGGTTGGTGCGTGGAATGTACTGCCTGAGTCAGTTGTGGAGGCAGATACACTAGTGAAGTTTAAGAGACTACTAGACAGGTAGATGGAAGAATTTAAGGTGGGAGTTTATATGGGAGGCTGGGTTTAAGGGTCGGCACAACATTGTGGGCCAAAGGGCCTGAAATGTGCTGTACTATTCTATGTTCTATAACAGTGGGGAGAAGCTGTCTTTGACCCCGGTGGTATGTGGCTTTCAGGTTTTTGCATCTTCTCCCCGATGGGAGGGGGAGAAGAGAGAATGTCTGGGATGGTGGGTCTTTGATTATGGAGCTGCTTTACTGAGGCAATGGGAAGTGTAGACAGAGTCCGTGGAGGGGAGGCTGGTTTCCCTGACATTCCGAGCTGTCTAGTTCTCAAATAGACATCTTGATTCCCCAACACCGTGTGCATTCACTCTATCTCTGTCCCTCACAAGTTTATACACCTCCATAAGATCACCCCTCAGTCTCTTGCATTCTAAGGAATAAAGTCACAACATGCACAGCCTCTCTCTAAAACTCAGGCCCTTTCAGTCCCAGCAACACCCTCATAAATCTCGCAGTGACAGTGCTGAAGAGGAGGCAGCTGGTTTACAAACAAAGGCAATGTGTAGTGATGAGAGGCTGATGATAGGGCAAAACTGCAGTCAACAGGATAAACTGCATTGTAAGATCTGGACAAAATCGAAATGTGTAATACTGGACTGAAGGTGTTATATTTGAATGTGTGCAGTATATGGAAAAGGGTCAATGAACTTGCAGCACAGTTACAGATTGGCATGTATGATGTTGTGGGCGTCACTGAATCACGGCTGAAAGAAGGTTATAGCTGGCAGGTTAATGTCCAAAGATAGACACGGTATCGAAAGGACAGGCAGGAAGGCAGAGGGCAGTGTTGCTCTGTTGGTAAAACATGAAATCAAAATATTAGAGAGAGATGACATAGGGTTGTAATGTGTTAAATCATTGAAGATAGAGGTAAGGAACTGCAAGGCTAAAAAGACCCTGATGGGACTTGTACCCCAAACAGTGGTAAGGATGTTGTCTAAAATTGCAATGGGAGATAGAAAACGCATGCCAGAAGGGCAATGTTACGATAGTCATGGGAGATTTCAATATTCAGTTAGATTGGGAAAATGAGGTTGGTGCTGGATCCCAATAAGGGGAATTTATAGAATACCTACAAGATAAGTTTTGGAGCAGCTCGTGGTTGAGCCCACTTATCCTGGATTGAGTGTTATGGTAAAGAACTGGAATTGATTGGAAAGCTTACCCTAAGGGTAAAAGAACCCTTAGGGGTAAGTGATCATAACATGATCGAATTCACCCTGAAATTTGAGAAGCGAAAGTCAGGTGTATCAGTGGAGCAGAGGCATGAGAGAGGAGTTGGCCAGAATTGATTGGAAAAGAACACTGGCAGGGGTGCCTGCAGGGTGGCAATAGCTGCAGTTTCTGGAAGCAATTCAGGAGGCACAGGGTACATACATCTCAAAGGGGAAGAAGTATTTTAAAGTCTATGGCCAACAAGAACAGTCAAAGCCAACATAAAGGCTAAAGAGAGGATATATAATAGACCAAAATTTAGTGGGAAGTTAGAGGATTGGGAAGCTTTTAAAAACCAACAGAAAGCAACTAAAAAGGAAAAATTGGGACACAAAAGTAAGCTAGCCAATAATATTAAAGTGGATACTAGAAGTTTCTTCCATACAGTCTAAAAGAGAGATGGGGATGTCAGACCACTCGAAAACGATGCCGGAGAGGTAGTAATGGGGGACAAAGAAATGGCAGATGAACTGAGTAAGTATTTTGCATCAGTCTCCACTGTGGAAGACACTAGCAGTGTGGTGGAAGTTCCAGAGTGTCAGGGGTCAGATGTGTGTGAAGTTACCATAACTAGGGAGAAGGCCCTTGGGAAACTGAAAGGTCTGAAGGTAGATAAGTCACCTGGACCAGATGGTGTACAATCCAGGGTTCTGAAAGAGGTGGCTGAAGAGATTGTGCAGGTATTAGTAACGATATTTCAAGAATCACTAGATTCTGTAGAGGTTCCAGAAGTCTGTAAAATTGCAAATGTCGCTCCACTTTTCAAGAAGGAAGGAAAATATAGACCAGTTAGTCTGACCTCAGTGGTTGGGAAGATGTTGGAGTTGATCGTTAAGGATGTGGTTTTGGGGCACTTGGAGGCACATGATAAAATAAGCTTCAGACAGCATGGAAAATCAAGGGAAAATCTAGCCTGAGAAATCTGTTGAAATTCTTTGAGAAAATACCAGCAGGATAGGCAAAGGGGAATCAGTCGATGTTGTGTACTTGGATTTTCAGATGGCCTTTGACAAGGTGCCACACATGAGGCTACTCAACACATTAAGAGACAATGGTATTACAGGAAAGATACTAGTATGGATAAATCAGTGGCTGGTTGGCAGGAGGCAGAGTGGGAATATAGGAAGCCTTTTCTGGTTGGCTGCTGGTGACTAGTGGTGTTCCACAGGGGTCTGTGTGGAGACCAGTTCTTTTAACATTGTATATCACTGATTTGGATGACAAAATTGATGGCTTTGTTGCAAAGTTTGCAGACCATACGAAAATAGGTGGAGGGCAATGCTCCCTCTAATTTTTAGTAGTCAGTGTGCGTAAAATTCTTACGTTGTGCAAATCTTTTTCCTGTGACAAGTGTGCGCACTGAATGCATACATGACAGTTTATGTAGGTTTACAAAATATTTGACATAAGACCGCACAGAATAACAACAAAATAACATACCTATTTAAATCACTCACACAAAATGCTGGTGGAACGCAGCAGGCCAGGCAGCATCTATAGGAAGAAACACTGTCGACGTTTCGGGCCCAACTAACAGAACTTCCATCCAATTGATAGCTTTTGATTCTCATTAACATATCTAAATGACATTCACCTGTAATGGCGTAGCACTCCTGTAAAGGGTAATGATGGGTTCCATTACCTGAGCTTTTGTACACCGTCCAAATGCAATTTACTTGCAAAATGACACTTCAAAAAGTCAAGTTTCATCCCACTTCTTTCCACTAGCAAATTCTCCAGCAACTTTTGCATCACGATGATACAAACAGATAACTCCAGTCGTAAATATTTCTCGTAGTTGAACGTTCATGAGCTTTCTGTGTAGCAGTTTCTACTATTTTGTTAAGCTATTCAACTTTAAACAAACTTGAAGTTTTTTTGCACTTCATACCCTCGTAATTCCACATAGTGAATCAATATTTTTTTCAATAAAAACTTAGTGATCTATCTACAGGATTTGTCCAGTCCCTATACACCTCCATCCCTCACCAGGAAGGTCTCAAAGCTCTCCACTTCTTTTTGGATTCCAGACCTAACCAGCTCCCTTCTACCACCACTCTCCTCAGTCTAGCAGAATTAGTCCTTACTCTTAATAATTTCTCCTTTGGCTTCTCCCACTTCCTCCAAACCAAAGGTGTAGCCATGGGCACCCGTATGGGTCCAGACTATACCTGCCTTTCTGTTGGCTTTGTGGAACAATCCATGTTCCAAGTCTGTACAGGTATCCATCCCCCTCTTTTCCTTCGCTACATCGACGACTGCATTGGCGCTGCCTCCTGCACGCATGCTGAGCTCGTCGACTTCATTAACTTTGCCTCCAACTTTCCCCCGCCCTCAAATTTACCTGGTCCATTTCCAACATCTCCCTCCCCTTTCTTGATCTTTCTGTCTATCTCTGGAGATGGCTTATCTACTGATATCTACTATAAGCTTACGGACTGTCACAGCTACCTGGACTATTCCTCTTCCCACCCTGTCTCTTGCAAAAGGGCTATCCCCTTCTCACAATCCCTCCATCTCCGCTGCATCTGCTCTCAGGATGAGGCTTTTCATTCCAGGACGAAGGAGGTGTCTTCCTTTTTTTAAAGAAAGGAGCTTCCCTTCCTCCACCATCAACTCGGCTCTCAAACATACCTCTCCCATTTCACGCACATCTGCTCTAACTACATCCCCCCACCACCCCACTAGGGATAGGGTTCCCCTTGTCCTCACCCACCACCCCACTAGGAATAGGGTTCCCCTTGTCCACACCTACCACCCCACTAGGGATAGGGTTCCCCTTGTCCTCACCTACCACCCCCCTAGGGATAGGGTTCCCCTTGTCCTCACCTACCACCCCCCTAGGGATAGGGTTCTCCTTGTCCTCACCTACCACCCCACTAGGGATAGGGTTCCCCTTGTCCTCACCTACCACCCCACTAGGGATAGGGTTCCCCTTGTCCTCACCTACCACCCCACTAGGGATAGGGTTCCCCTTGTCCTCACCTACCACCCCACTAGGGATAGGGTTCCCCTTGTCCTCACCTACCACCCCCCTAGGGATAGGGTTCCCCTTGTCCTCACCTACCACCCCACTAGGGATAGGGTTCCCCTTGTCCTCACCTACCACCCCCCTAGGGATAGGGTTCCCCTTGTCCTCACCTACCATCCCCCTAGGGATAGGGTTCCCCTTGTCCTCACCTACCACCCCACTAGGGATAGGGTTCCCCTTGTCCTCACCTACCACCCCACTAGGGATAGGGTTCCCCTTGTCCTCACCTACCACCCCACTAGGGATAGGGTTCCCCTTGTCCTCACCTACCACCTCACTAGGGATAGGGTTCCCCTTGTCCTCACCTACCACCCCCCTAGGGATAGGGTTCCCCTTGTCCTACCACCCCACTAGGGATAGGGTTCCCCTTGTCCTCACCTACCACCCCACTAGGGATAGGGTTCCCCTTGACCTCACCTACCACCCCCCTAGGGATAGGGTTCCCCTTGTCCTCACCTACCACCCCACTAGGGATAGGGTTCCCCTTGTCCTCACCTACCACCCCACTAGGGATAGGGTTCCCCTTGTCCTCACCTACCACCCCACTAGGGATAGGGTTCCCCTTGTCCTCACCTACCACCCCCCTAGGGATAGGGTTCCCCTTGTCCTCACCTACCACCCCCCTAGGGATAGGGTTCCCCTTGTCCTCACCTACCACCCCCCTAGGGATAGGGTTCCCCTTGTCCTCACCTACCACCCCCCTAGGGATAGGGTTTCCTCTTGTCCTCACCTACCACCCCCCTAGGGATAGGGTTCCCCTTGTCCTCACCTACCACCCCACTAGGGATAGGGTTCACCTTGTCCTCACCTACCACCCCACTAGCCTCTGGGTCCAATATATAATTCTCCGTAACTTCCGCCACCTCCAACGGGATCCCACTACCAAGCACATCTTTCCTTTCCCCCCCTTTCTGCTTTCCGCAGGGATCGCTCCCTATGCGACTCCCTTGTCCATTCGTTTCCCCCCACCCCCCATCCCTTCTCACCGATCTGCCTCCTGGCACTTAACATTGTAGGTGGAACAAGTGCTACACCTGCCCTTACACTTCCTCCCTCACCACCATTCAGGGCCCCAGACAGTCCTTCCAGGTGAGGCGACACTTCACCTGTGAGTCAGCTGGTGTGGTATACTGTGTCCGGTGCTCCCGGTGTGGCCTTTTATATCTTGGTGAGACCCAACGCAGACTGGGAGACTGTTTCACTGAACACCTACACTCTGTCCCTCAGAGAAAGCAGGATCTCCCAGTGGCCACACATTTAAATTCCATGTCCCATTCCCATTCTGATATGTCAATCCATGGCCTCCTCTACTGTCAAGATGAAGCCACACTCAGGTTGGAGGAACAACACCTTATATACCGGCTGGGTAGCCTCCAACCTGATGGCATGAACATTGACTTCTCTAACTTCCGTTAATGCCCCCCTCCCCTTCTTATCCTATCCATTATTTATTTATCTATCTATTTATTTATTTCCCCTTTTTTTTCTTTTGTCTCTCTCTTTTTTCCTCTCTCTGCCCCTCTCACAATCACTCCTTGCCTGCTCTCCATCTCCCTCTGGTGCTCCCCTCCCCCTTTCTTTTTCCCTAGGCCTCCCTTCTCCAGCTCTGTATCCCTTTTGCCAATCACCTTTCCAGCTCTTAGCTTCATCCCACCCCCTCCAGTCTTCTCCTATCATTTCGGATCTCCCCCTCTCAAATCCTTACTATTGCTTCTTTCAGTTAGTCCTGATGAAGGGTCTCAGCCCAAAACATCGACTGTACATCTTCCTGGTCTGCTGCGTTCCACCAGCATTTTGTGTGTGTTGCTTAACTAGTTAACAGAAACATTTAGCAAAAAGATTATTTTTAACGAGTATAATCATTAATCACTACATAATTTTAGGTAACTAACCTTTTGTGCACACATTAATTTCCTTTGAGCGCTGGCTGAAAAACGTGTGCGCGCGCACACAGCTCAGAGGGAACCTAGGTGGAGGGACAGGTAGTTTTGAGGGAGTAGAAAGGCTACAGAAGGATTTAGACAGGTTGGGAGAATGGATAAAGAAGTGACAGATGGATTGCAGAGTCATGCACTTTGGAGAGAAAATTCAAAACTCTAAGGTGCTAAGGGAGTTGGGAATCTTCGTGCAGGATTCCCTAAACATTAATTTGCAGGTTGAGTCTGTGGTGAGGAAGGCAAATGGAATGTTAGTATTCATTTCAAGAGGACTGGGATATAAGAACAAGGATGTAATGTTGAGGTTTTATAAAGCTCTGCTGAGGCCTCACCTGGAGTGTTGTGAGCAGCTCTGGGCCCATTCTCTGAGAAAGAATGAGCTGAAACCAGAGAGGGTTCAGAGGAGGTCCACGAAAATGATTCCAGGATTGAAAGACTTGTCATATGAAGAGCATCTGTTGGCTCTGGGCCTGTATTCACAGGAAATCAGAAGATTGAGGGGTGGCCTCATTGAAACTTATCGAATGGTGAAAGGCTTTGATGGAGCGGATATGGAGATGGTGGGAGTGTCTAAGACCAGAGAACTCAGCCTCAGAAGAGAGGGGAGCCCTTTTAGAACAGTTGAAGAGGAAGTTCTTTCATCAGAGAGTGGTGAGTCTGTGGAATTTTTTGCCATGGACAGCTGTGGAGGCCAAGCCTGTATGTATTTTTAAGGCAGAGGTTGATAGATACTTGATTGGTCAGGGCATGAAGGGATATCAGGAGAAGGCGGGAGACTGGGGTTGAGTGGGAAAATGGATCAGCCAAGATGAAATGGCAGAGCAGACTCAATGGGCCAAATGGCCTAATTCTGTTCCTATAGCTTATAGTCTCAAAAATCTCCTCAGCACTCTTTCCAGCTTAATGGCAGGTCTCCTACAGCAGGGCAACCAAAACCGAATACAATACTCCAAGTGTGGCTTTCCAATTCCCAACTCCTGTACTTAGAGCACTGACTGACAAAAGACCAGCGTGCCAGACACCTTTGTCACCTCCCTGTCTACTTGTGAGCCCACTCTCAAGGAATCATGTCACTGCACGCCAGCTCTCTCTGTTCTACAACATTCCCCAGGGCCCTGTTGGTGGAGGTCCTATCGTCAGTTCTCTTCCCGAAACTTTGCACCGACCTGAATTAAACTCCATTTGCTATTCCTCAGCCATTAAAAATTCCCCTATAAATCCCGATAACCATCTTCACAGTCTGCAATGCACAGAGGGATCTTGACATCCAAGTCCACGACTCCCTGAAAGTGGCCACACAGCTCAATTGGGTGGTAAAGGAGGTGTAGAGAATAGTTTAATAGTTGAGGAACTGAGTTCAGGAGTTGGAAAGTTACCCTGCAGCTTCATAAAACTTTGGTCAGGCCACATCTGGAGTATTGCATTCAGTTCTGGTCACCGCATAGAGGAAGGGGGTGAGAGCTTTGGAGAGGGCGCAGAAGAGGTTTCACCAGGAGGGTATGAACTATGAAGACTAGCTTGGGTTGTTTTGTCTGGAGCAGTGGAGGCTGAGGGGAGACCTGACAGAGATTATAAGAAGACAGACTATTTACCCAGGGTTGAGGGCATGCATTTAAGGTGAGAAAGAGTTTAAAAACGTGCACAGCAGGATCTTTGTCCTCTCATAGAGAGTGGTGGGTGCCCAGAATGATCTAACAGGGGTGGTGGAGGCAGATACAACAGGGGTGTTTAAGAAACTCTTGGATAACCAATATGGGTGTGCACAAAATGGATGGCTGAGGGGATTGTGTAGGCAGAAGGGATACTTCCTTAATCTTTTAATTATGAATTTGATTAGTGTTTGACACTACATAAAGGGCTTTTCCTGTGCTGTTCTATTCTATGTTTGACAGTAGATGTTCCATGTTCCAGGACCTTGTTGAAATCTCCACATGGATGGACATCTACCACACTCCCCTCATTGATCCTCACCCAAAGATTCTTGTCAGGACAGGGGTCACTCTCCTGTTCCGTCCAGCTACCCAAGCACCAGGAGCCAGGAGAGAGTGGAAGATGGGGCTGAGGTTTCAGGAACTGGTTGGGTACAGGGGGAAGCAGGCTTGGGGGTATTTCCGCAGACACAGAACTACCACCCAACCCCCTGTAAACCTCCCAGGAGGGAGACAGATTTCTCCTTTCCTTATACTCAAGAGGGAGAGAAATCCAATGGCTCCCACACACTCTTGCCCTCCTCATCTTATTCGCCATTCCATAGGCCTTGGATAAAGCCTGGGACTAAACGTTTCCAGCTCTTCCCTTTACCTTGCCCGTCGTCCTTGAGGTTTTCGTAGTCCTCGCCAATGGTGCCTGTCGGAAAGACAGCAACCAGTGAAAGGAAGACCCATCGGCCCAGTGCTAGTCCCATTAACTGGGAAATTCCCAAACACCTGACCACCTCCTTCCTGTCTAGACCATTCGGAAACAACCAACCCTCCCCAACAGGAACAACAACTCCCATTAACCTCCGTGCCTCCTCACCTCTCCCATCCTCCTCCGACCCTCATCACTCCTCAACCACTCCCAACGTTCCCTCCCTCCCACTCCTTCATCCTCCCTCAATCAACATCCCCCTCCCTTTGCTGACGAGCCTGCTCACACCCTCCATGGCCTTCTCACTCGTCGACTTACATCCTCAAATACTCTCTTCCCTCAATCCATTCAGCTATTCCATCTCTCTCCCACAAACTCCCTTCCCCTCCTCCTCTTCATACATCACTTTCTGCCTCCCACTTTCCATTCCACTCCATCCATCACTATTCCTTCTCTGTTCATCACTCACACCCACCCCCACTGTTCCTCGCTCTCACACTCCGCTCTGTCCCTTCCACATTCGCCCCCCCGCCTTCCTTTAACCTTCCTCCCCTCTGTCCCTCACTCTGCCACTCCCACTCCATCCTTCACTGCCTTCTGTCCCTCATTCTTCCCCTCCCCTCCATCCTTAGCTCTCACCCTCTGTCCCCACAAACCTTCCTCCCTTCCCTCCAACCCTCACCCTCTGTCCCCACAAACCTCCCTCCCTTCCCTCCAACCCTCACCCTCTCCCTTTCTCCTCTTCCATTAACCACGAGTTGCCTCCTCTGTCCTATCTCCCACCAATTCCTCCCTCCTCATCAGGGGATGGAGAGGAAGAAGAGGGGGAGGAGAGGAGGAAAGGAGGGAGCACTGAGGGAGGAAGAGGAAAGAAGAACTCAAACACTATTTGGCAACTCACCACTGCTAGTCCGATCATTTCGAGACACTTGGGTGCTTCGAACAGGTACTGCCAGAGGAGGAACATCATCGGGAATAACTTCTCTGTTCAACAGGGAGAGAGGGTCAGCCACAGGGTGAAATACCCTCCACACCGTCCCGTCACACACTCCCGGGGTCAGACACAGAGTGAAGCTCCCTCCACACCGTCCCGTCACACACTCCCGGGGTCAGAGACAGAGTGAAGCTCCCTCCACACCGTCCCGTCACACACTCCCGGGGTCAGAGACAGAGTGAATCTCCCACCACACCGTCCCATCACACACTCCCGGGGTCAGACACAGAGTGAATCTCCCACCACACCGTCCCATCACACACTCCCGGGGTCAGACACAGAGTGAATCTCCCTCCACACCGTCCCATCACATTTTCCCTGGGTCAGACACAGAGTGAATCTCCCTCCACACCGCCCCATCACACACTCCCGGGGTCAGACACAGGATGAAACTCCCTCCACACCGTCCCATCACACACTCCCGGGGTCAGACACAGGATGAATCTCCCTCCACACCGTCCCATCACACACTCCCGGGGTCAGACACAGAGTGAATTTCCCTCCACACCGTCCCATCACACACTCCCGGGGTCAGACACAGAGTGAATCTCCCTCCACACCGTCCCATCACAGACTCCCGGGGTCAGACACTCAGTGAATCTCCCTCCACACCATCCCATCACACACTCCCGGGGTCAGACACAGAGTGAATCTCCCTCCACACCATCCCATCACACACTCCCGGGGTCAGACACAGGATGAAACTCCCTCCACACCGTCCCATCACACACTCCCGGGGTCAGACACAGGATGAATCTCCCTCCACACCGTCCCATCACACACTCCCGGGGTCAGACACAGAGTGAATTTCCCTCCACACCGTCCCATCACACACTCCCGGGGTCAGACACAGAGTGAATCTCCCTCCACACCGTCCCATCACACACTCCCGGGTGCAGACACAGAGTGAATCTCCCTCCACACCGTCCCATCACACACTCCCGGGTGCAGACACAGAGTGAATCTTTCTCTGAACTTACATATAATTGGTGTCATTCTTGAGCTCCTCCTCGTCACTGCTCTCTGTGGTGCAGGAGAGACAAGGTTAGTCTGTGAGGGAGCGAAGAGAGTGTGTTTGGGAGCGGGTGGGTGAACGAGAGCAAGTGTTACAGAGAGGGTGAGACAGGGAGGGATGGGGAGGGAGAGTGAGGGAAGAGGCAAAGTGAGAGAGAGGGAGAGAAAGTGGTCAAGGGTAGAGGATGGGGAGGAGGAGAAAGAATGAGGGAAAGGAGTTAGAGAGGGTGTCATGTTAGAGAGGGGGAGAATGAGAGTTGGGGGGAGAGGGAGTTGAGGAAGGGGAGAATGAGAGTTGGGGAGGGGGAGAGTGAGAGTTGGGGAGGGGGAGAGTAGACCAGGGGAGAGGGGGAAAGCGGGAATGAGAGGGGCAGGGGGAGAGGAAGGAGGTTGGGGGAGGAGAGGGGTGGGTGAGGGGGACTGGGACTGGGAGGGGAGCAGGGGAGTGGGAAGGGGGAAAGATTGGGAGAGGGGGGAAGTAGTTGCAGGAGGCTGATATCCGAGTATCAGGAGAGGAAAGGGGAATAGGAGGCAGTGCACACCCCAGTGGCCATTCTTCTCAATAATAAACATACCCTTTAGATACTGTGACTGGGGGGCGGGGGAGAGTGACCCACCAGAACAAAGCTACAGCAGCTGGGTCTCTGACACCGAGGATCAGAAGGGAGGGAGGCAGAAGCGGAGTGTAGTAGTGATAGGTGTTCCGATTCCACAGTTTCAGGAGGAGACAGGAGATACTGTGGACGCGATAGACACACCCGGGTGGTTTGTAGATTCCCGGGCGCCAGGATCAGAGATGTCTCGAATCTGGTTCTCAGCATTTTCGAGGCAGACAGAAGTCTTGGTGCATACTGGCATCGTAGGCAGGAAAGAGGGAGAAGTTAGGAGAGCTAGGTAGAAAGCTGGAAAGCAGGACCTCCAGGGTAGTAATCTCCGGATTGCTGCCTGTGCCACTTGCCAATGAAGGTAAGAATAGGATGATCTGGCAGATGAGTGCGTTGGGCTGAGGAATTAGTGCAGGGGGCACGATTTCAGGTTTCTGGATCATTGGTATTTCTTTCGGAAAAGTTATGTCCGATACACAAGCTACACCAATATCCTGGCGAAGTTTGAGGATGGGGCTGTTGGTATACGACTGGATGCAGAGAGTAGTGAGACTGTGAGGAAGGACAGAAAGATGATAGGGCAAAATTACAGTCAGTGGGATGAGTTGGAGGATAACAGGCTGACAAAATTTAAAAGGGTGATGAATACAGGACAGAAAGTGTTATATCTGAACGCTCGCCGTATATGGATTAAGGTAGACGATCTTGTAGCACAGGCAGAGATTGGCAGCTCTGACGATGTGGGCATCACTGAGTCTTAGTTGAAAGAAGATTATCGCTGGGAGCTTAACACCCAAGGGTGCTGATTGTATCAGAAGGACAGGCAGGTAGGCAGAGGGGGTGGCATAGCTCTGTTGGCAAGAAACGAAATCAAATCCACAGAAAGAGGAGATATAGGACCGGAAGATATAGGATCATTATGAGTAGGGTGAAGAAACTGAATGAGCAGTCAGGCCTTGTTGGAAGTTATATTATTTATACAAATTACAGCTGGAGACAGAAAAGACATGAAAAAAGTGCTCACGGTGATGTCAATAGGCAGGTAGAGTGGGGAAATCAGGTTGGTGCTGGATCCCAAAAGAGGGAATTTGTAGAATTCTTACAAGAAGGCTTTTTAGAGCAGCTCGTGGTGGAGCCCACCAGGGGAATAGCTATTCTGGATTGGGTGTTGTGTAATGAATCAGATTTGATTAGGAAGCTTAAGGTGAAGGAAACCTTATGAGCCAGTGATCATAATACAATTGAATTCACCCAGCAATCTGAGGGGAAGAAGGTAAAGTCAAATGCATCAGTTTTACATTGGGAGTTACAGAGGCATAAGAGAGGAGCTGACCAGAGTTGATTGGAAGGGGATACTGGAAGGGATAATGACAGTGCAGAAGGCTGGAATTTCATGGGAGCAAATTGGAAGGCGCAGGATACATCCCAAAGCGGAATCAATATTTCTGAAGACATGGCTGAGAAGGCAACATAAAATCAAAAGGGAGGGCATAAAACAGCAAACATTTGTGGGAAGTTAGATGATTGAGAAGCTTTTAAAAGCCAACAGAAGGCAACTAAAAAAAACATAAGGAGTGAAAAGATGAAATATGAAGGCAAGTTAGCCAATAATATCAAAAAGGATACCACAGGTTTTTTCAGATACATAAAGACTAAAAGAGAGGCAAATATAGATAATGGACCACTGGAAATGATGCTGGAGAGGTACAAGGAAATGGTGGACAAACTGAATAAGTACTTTGCATCAGTTTTCTCTGTGGAACACACTAGTAGTGTGCCAGGTGAGAAATGTGTGAAGTTGCTATTACCAATGAGAGGCTATAAAGTCTGAAGGTAGATAAGTGACCTGGACCAGATGGAATATTTTAGGATTCTGAACGAGATGGGTGAAGAGATTGTGGAGACATTTGCAATGATCTTTCAAGAATCAACAGATTATGGCATGGATCTGGAGGGCTGGAAAATCGCAAATGTCTCTTCACTCTTCAGGAAGGCAGAGAGGCAGAAGAAAGGAAATAATAGGCCAGTTAGACTGACTGCAGTGCTTGGGAAGATGTCGTTCAGCATGAGGTTTCGGGGTACTTGGAGGCACATTATAAAACAGGCTGAAGTCAGCATGGTTTCCTTAAGGGAAAATCTTGCCTGACAAATTTGTTGGAACTCTTTGAGGAAATTACAAGTAGGATAGTCAAAAGATGATCAGTGGATGTTGTGTACATGCATCTTCAGAAGGCCTTTGACAAGATGCTGCACATGAGGCTACATGAGTACTCACAGGAGTTTAGAAGGGGCATTTGATGGCTCTGGCCCTGTATTCGCAAGAGTTTAGAAGGGGCATTTGATGGCTCTAGGCCTGTACTCACAGGAGTTTAGAAGGGGCATTTGATGGCTCTGGGCCTGTACTCACAGGAGTTTAGAAGGGGCATTTGATGGCTCTGGGCCTGTACTCACGGGAGTTTAGAAGGGGCAATTAATGGCTCTGGGCCTGTACTCACAGGAGTTTAGAAGGGGCATTTGATGGCTCTGGGCCTATACTCACAGGAGTTTAGAAGGGGCATTTGATGGCTCTGGGCCTGTACTCACGGGAGTTTAGAAGGGGCATTTGATGGCTCTGGGCCTGTACTCACGGGAGTTTAGAAGAGGCATTTGATGGCTCTGGCCCTGTATTCGCAAGAGTTTAGAAGGGGCATTTGATGGCTCTGGGCCTGTACTCACGGGAGTTTAGAAGGGGCATTTGATGGCTCACACTGAGGGGATCACACTGAAATACAGATAATGCTCACAGGCCAGACAGAGTGAATGTGGAGGGTGGGGGTGTCCAGGACCAGAGGGCACAGCCTCAGCATAGAGGGAGGGTGTCTATTCAAGAATGGTGATGAGGAGGAATTTCTTTAGCCAGAGGATGGTAAATCTGTCGAACTCATGGCCACAGACGACTAGGTCACCAGAGGTACTTGAGGCAGAGGTTGACAGATTCATGTTTGGTCAGAGCATGAAGAGATATGGAGGAGAAGGCAGAAGAAGGGGGTTGAGAAGGAAAATGGCAGAGCAGACTCGATGGGCCAAATGGCCTAATTCTGCTCCCGTCTCTTATGGTCTGAAGGTGAGAGTGGGGGAGGGAGGTGGAGTTGATTGAGGGGGTGACATAGGAAGAGGAAACCTCACGCTCACCCTCATGAACCCTCCCCGAACCCCCTCGACCTGACCTGACACTGTTCCTCACTTACCTTTCGGGTCTGTGTTTTCATAATTGGGGTACATCTCTGGAAGAGAAAACAGAATTAATATAGGACTGAGGGAGGGGAGATGGGGGGAGACCAGTGGCAGAGATACTGGAGAGGGAGAGACGGGGAGAGACTGGGGGAGAGAGAAGGGGAGAGAGACTGGGGGAGATGGGGAAGGGGAGACAGGTAGAGTCCACTGGAGAGGGAGAGACGGGGAGAGACTGGGGGAGAGAGAAGGGGAGAGAGACTGGGGGAGATGGGGAAGGGGAGACAGGTAGAGACCACTGGAGAGGGAGAGACGGGGAGAGACTGGGGGAGAGAGAAGGGGAGAGAGACTGGGGGAGATGGGGAAGGGGAGACAGGTAGAGACCACTGGAGAGGGAGAGACGGGGAGAGACTGGGGGAGAGAGAAGGGGAGAGAGACTGGGGGAGATGGGGAAGGGGAGACAGGTAGAGACCACTGGAGAGGGAGAGACGGGGAGAGACTGGGGAGAGAGACGGGGAGATGGGGAAGGGGAGACAGGTAGAGACCACTGGAGAGGGAGAGACGGGGAGAGACTGGGGGGGGAGAGACAGGGAGAGAGAAGGGGAGATGGGGAAGGGGAGACAGGTAGAGACCACTGGCAGAGATACTGGAGAGGGAGAGACGGGGAGAGACCAGTGGCAGAGATACTGGAGAGGGAGAGACGGGGAGAGACCAGTGGCAGAGATACTGGAGAGGGAGAGACGGGGAGAGACTGGGGGAGAGAGAAGGGGAGAGAGACTGGGGGAGATGGGGAAGGGGAGACAGGTAGAGACCACTGGCAGAGATACTGGAGAGGGAGAGACGGGGAGAGACTGGGGGAGATGGGGAAGGGGAGACAGGTAGAGACCACTGGCAGAGATACTGGAGAGGGAGAGACGGGGAGAGACTGGGGGGGAGAGACTGGGGGAGATGGGGAAGGGGAGACAGTTAGAGACCACTGGCAGAGATACTGGAGAGGGAGAGACGGGGAGACGGGGGGGGGGAAGACTGCAAGATGGGGAGAGAGACAGGGAGACGGGGGAGAGATGGTGAGAGATGGGGGTGGAGAGACGTGTGAGAGATGGGGGAGGGGAGACAGGTAGAGACCAGTGACAGAGATACTGGAGAGGGAGAGACAGGGAGATGGGGGGGAGACTGGGACTGAGGCAGGGGGAGAGAGGTAGAGACCAGTGGCAAAGACAGGCAGAGATACTGGAGAAGGAGAGATGGGGAGAGACTGGGGGACAGAGAGACGGGAAGACGGGGGGAGACAGGTAGAGACCAGTGGCAAAGACAGACAGAGATACTGGAGAGGGAGAGACAGGGAGAGACTGGGGGACAGGGAAGAGATGGTGGAGACGGGGAGGAGACAGTAAAGACGGGGAGGAGACGGTGGAGACAGGGAGGAGGTGGAGACAGGGAGAGACGGTGGAGACAGGGAGAGACGGTGGAGACAGGGGGAGACGGTGGAGACGGGGGGAGAGAGACAGGAGGGAGAGACGGGAGGGATGGGAGGGAGGGACGTGAGGGAGAGACGGGGGATTCAAGAGGTTGGCAGGCATAAGTGGGGACACCAGGGGTAGAGATGGGGTCGGAAAGACCAAAAAGGACCGTGTCCTTTATCCCAACCACCTTCTCCCCCCATCGGCTCAATCACCTTCCCCAACACCCTCCCTCCTCCTCAACCACCCTACCTGAGTCCGATTCCTTCATATCAAGGAGTGAGCTTCTCCGACTGTTTGGCTGTGGGCTGCGGAGAGCAGAAGAGAGAGGAAAAGTCAGTAACACTTACTGATACGTCAGCCACTCGATGAAATCAAGGCAGGAAAAGGATAGAGGAGTGGGAGATAGGAGATCAGGCAGTGGAGAGCAGGAGAGAGAGGGTCAGAAAGACAAGACAACCAGCTACAGAGAAATCAAGTTTTTCTGCAAACTTCCAACTTACGTCACTAACAAATTCGGGATCACCGGAGTTTCCACTGAAAAAAGAAGAAATTATTCCTTAACTTCAAATAATATTTATATTGGGTACACTCTGTCTGACCCCGGAGTGTGTGTGACGGGACCATGCGAAGGGAGCTTCATCCTGTATCGGACCCACAGGAATTTACGTCGGGACAGTGTGGAGGGAGATTCTCTCTGTGTCTGACCACGGGAGTGTGTGATGGGGCAGTGTGGAGGGAAATTCACTCCGTGTCTGACCCCGGGAGTGTGTGATGGGACATGCTGGAGGGAGATTCACTCAGTGTCTGATCCCGGGAATGTATGATGGGATGGTGTGGAGATAGATTCACTCTGCGTCTGATCCTGGGAGTGTGTGATGGGACGGTGTGGAGATAGATTCACTCTGCGTCTGACCCTGGGAGTGTGTGGTGGGACGGTGTGAAGGGAGATTAACTCTGCATCTGACCCTGGGAGTGTGTGAAGGGACGATGTGGAGGGAGATTTACTCTGCGTCTGACCCTGAAAATGTGTGAAGGGACAATGTGGAGGGAGATTTACTCTGCGTCTGACCCTGAGAATGTGTGATGGGACAGTGTGGAGGGAGTTTCACTCTGTATCTGATGCTGGGAGTGTGTGATGGGACAGTGTGGAGGGAGTTTCACTCTGTATCTGACCCTGGGAGTGAGTGATGGGACGGTGTGGTGGGAGCTTCACTCTGCGTCTGACCCCGGGAGTGTGTGATGGGACGGTGTGGAGGGAGATTCACTCTGCATCTGACCCTGGGAGTGTGTAATGGGACGGCGTGGAGGGAGCTTCACTCTGCGGCTGACCCTGGGAGTGTGTGATGGGACAGTGTGGAGGGAGTTTCACTCTGTATCTGACCCTGGGAGTGTGGAGGGAGCTTCACTCTGTGTCTGACCCTGGGAGTGTGTGATGGGACGGTGTGGAGGGAGATTCACTCTGTGTCTGACCCTGGGAGTGTGTGTTGGGACGGTGTGGAGGGAGATTCACTCTGCATCTGACCCTGGGAGTGTGTAATGGGACAGTGTGGAGGGAGTTTCACTCTGTGTCTGACCCTGGGAGTGTGTGATGGGACAGTCTGGAGGGAGATTCATTCTGCATCTCACGCTGGGAGTGTGTGATGGGACGGTGTGGAGGGAGCTTCACTCTGCGGCTGACCCTGGGAGTGTGTGATGGGACTGTCTGGAGGGAGTTTCACTCTGTGTCCGACCCTGGGAGTGTGTGATGGGACAGTGTGGAGGGAGATTCATTCTGCATCTCACGCTGGGAGAGTGTGATGGGACAGGGTGGTGGGAGCTTCACTCTGCGTCTGACCCCGGGAGTGTGTGATGGGACGGTGTGGAGGGAGATTCACTCTGCATCTGACCCTGGGAATGTGTAATGGGACGGCGTGGAGGGAGCTTCACTCTGCGGCTGACCCTGGGAGTGTGTGATGGGCAGTGTGGAGGGAGTTTCACTCTGTGTCTGACCCTGGGAGTGTGTGATGGGACGGTGTGGAGGGAGATTCACTCTGCATCTGACCCTGGGAGTGTGTAATGGGACGGCGTGGAGGGAGCTTCACTCTGCGGCTGACCCTGGGAGTGTGTGATGGGACAGTGTGGAGGGAGTTTCACTCTGTGTCTGACCCTGGGAGTGTGTGATGGGACAGTCTGGAGGGAGATTCATTCTGCATCTCACGCTGGGAGTGTGTGATGGGACGGTGTGGAGGGAGCTTCACTCTGCAGCTGACCCTGGGAGTGTGTGATGGGACAGTCTGGAGGGAGTTTCACTCTGTGTCCGACCCTGGGAGTGTGTGATGGGACAGTGTGGAGGGAGATTCATTCTGCATCTCACGCTGGGAGTGTGTGATGGGACAGGGTGGAGGGAATTTCACTCTGTATCTGACCCTGGGAGTGTGTGATGGGACGGTGTGGAGGGAGATTCACTGCATCGCACGCTGGGAGTGTTTGATGGGACAGTGTGGAGGGAGTTTCACTCTGTATCTGACCCTGGGAGTGTGGAGGGAGCTTCACTCTGTGTCTGACCCTGGGAGTGTGTGATGGGACGGTGTGGAGGGAGATTCACTCTGTGTCTGACCCTGGGAGTGTGTGTTGGGACGGTGTGGAGGGAGATTCACTCTGCATCTGACCCTGGGAGTGTGTAATGGGACAGTGTGGAGGGAGCTTCACTCTGCGGCTGACCCTGGGAGTGTGTGATGGGACTGTCTGGAGGGAGTTTCACTCTGTGTCCGACCCTGGGAGTGTGTGATGGGACAGTGTGGAGGGAGATTCATTCTGCATCTCACGCTGGGAGAGTGTGATGGGACAGGGTGGAGGGAGTTTCACTCTGTATCTGACCCTGGGAGTGTGTGATGGGACGGTGTGGAGGGAGATTCACTGCATCGCACGCTGGGAGTGTTTGATGGGACAGTGTGGAGGGAGTTTCACTCTGTATCTGACCCTGGGAGTGTGGAGGGAGCTTCACTCTGTGTCTGACCCTGGGAGTGTGTGATGGAACAGTGTGGAGGGAGATTCACTCAGTGTCTGACCCCGGGAGTGTGTGATGGGACAGTGTGGTGGGAAATGCGCTTGTATCACATCTCAGGAGTGTGTGACAGGACAATTCCGAGAATCTGAAGTTTACTTACATTTGGGTTGACGGATGACGGTGAAGCTGGAGTGGTTGGGGGCCTGTCCACCAGGTCTGAACGTACAGTGGGATAAAAAGATCAATTTATAACCTTCTGCTGGTGGACAAACTGTCACGCCGTCCACTATCTCCCTGAGTTACAGACACTCATTCAGGTTCTGTCCCTCCCTCATCCCTCAATCCATCTTCCTGTCTCCCTCCAATCTCCCTTCCTGCGTGTCTCTGCCTCACTCCCACCATCTCTGCCCCTCCTTCCCCCCCTCCTCTTGTCCTTCCAACCTGTCTGGTTGACTGGCAGGAGGGAATAAAGGGAGCCTTATCTGGTTGGCAGCCTGTGACTAATCGTGTTCCACAGGGGTCTGGCTAGGGACAACTTCTTTTTATGTTATATGTCCATGACCTGGATGACAGAATTGATGGCTTTCTGGCAAAGTTTGTGGATGATACGCAGCTGAACAGGTAGGATCAAGAAAGCAGGGACTCTGCAGAAGGACTTGGACAGATTAGTAGATTGGGTAAAGAATTGGTAAATGGAATACAGTGAAGGGAGATGTCATGTCAGGCAGTTCAGTCGACTATTTTCTAAACGGGGAGGAAATTCAGAACTCAGAGGTGCAAAGTGACATGAGAATGCAGGACTCCTGAAAGGTTACCTTGCAGGTTGAGATGGTGGTGAGGAAGGCAAATGCAACATTAGTATTCATTTTGAGAGAACTAGAATATAAAAACAAGGATGTGAGGTTTTATAAGGCATTGGTCAGACCACACTTGGGAGTATTGTCAGCAATTTTGGGCAGATTATCTGAGAAAAGATGTGCCGGCATTAGAGAGTTTCCAGAGGAGGTTGAAGAACACAATCACGGGAAAGAAAGAGTTAGAGTGTGAGAAGCATTAACCCTGTACTCACTAGAGTTTAGGAAAATGAGCAGGATCTCATTGAAAGCTATTGAACATTGAAAGGTCTGGACAGAGTGGATGTGGAGAGGACTTTTCCCATAGTGGGGGAGTCTAGGACCAGAGGACACAGATAGAGTGGATGTGGAGAGGATGTTTCCTGCAGTGGGGGAGTCTAGGGCCAGAGGACACAGATAGAGTGGATGTGGAGAGGATGTTTCCCATAGTGGGGGAGTCTAGGACCAGAGGACACAGATAGAGTGGATGTGGAGAGGATGTTTCCTATAGTGGGGGAGTCTAGGACCAGAGGACACAGATAGAGTGGATGTGGAGAGGATGTTTCCTATAGTGGGGGAGTCTAGGACCAGGGGACACAGATAGAGTGGATGTGGAGAGGATGTTTCCCATAGTGGGGGAGTCTAGGACCAGAGGACACAGATAGAGTGGATGTGGAGAGGATGTTTCCTATAGTGGGGGAGTCTAGGACCAGAGGACACAGATAGAGTGGATGTGGAGAGGATGTTTCCTATAGTGGGGGAGTCTAGGACCAGGGGACACAGATAGAGTGGATGTGGAGAGGATGTTTCCTATAGTGGGGGAGTCTAGGACCAGAGGACACAGATAGTGGATGTGGAGAGGATGTATCCTATAGTGGGGTAGTCCAGGACCAGAGGACACAGATAGAGTGGATGTGGAGAGGATGTATCCTATAGTGGGGTAGTCCAGGACCAGAGGGCACAGATAGAGTGGATGTGGAGAGGATGTTTCCTATATTGGGGGAGTCTAGGACCAGAGGACACAGATAGAGTGGATGTGGAGAGGATGTTTCCTATATTGGGGGAGTCTAGGACCAGAGGGCACAGATAGAGTGGATGTGGAGAGGATGTTTCCTATAGTGGGGGAGTCTAGGACCAGAGGACACAGATAGAGTGGATGTGGAAAGGATGTTTCCTATAGTGGGGGAGTCTAGGACCAGAGGACACAGATAGAGTGGATGTGGAGAGGATGTTTCCTACAGTGGGGGAGTCTAGGACTAGAGGGCACAACCTCAGGATGGAGAAACATCCAGTAAGAACAGAGATGAGGAGGAATTTCTCTAGCCAGAGGGTGGTGAATTTGTGGCATCGGAGCCAAGTTTTGGGTAAATTTAAAGTGGAGGCTGATAGGTTCTTGATTAGTCAGGGTGTCAAAGGTTATGGGGAGAAGGCAGAAGAGGGAAGATAAATCAGCCATGATGGAATGGTGCTGATTTGACAGGCTAAAGGACCTGATTCTGCTCCTATGTCCTATGGTCTCCCTCAGTCCATTTCCAATCTTCCTCTTCCCTCACCCCTCCTCTCCAACCCAGTCTCTATTCCTCAACCCCCTGTGACTCCCATACTCCCTCCCTCCAACCCCTCTCCTATTCCCTAGATCACACACTGACTTTCCATCCCTCCTCCCTCTTCCTTCTCAACCTCCATTCCATTCTCACTTCCTCTGCCTCCTCCACTAATCCACATTCCCATTCTCACTTCCTCTGCCTCCTCCACTAATCCACATTCCCATTCTCACTTCCTCTGCCTCCTCCACTAATCCACATTCCCATTCACACTTCCTCTGCCTCCTCCACTAATCCACATTCCCATTCACACTTCCTCTGCCTCCTCCACTAATCCACATTCCCATTCATACTTCCTCTGCCTCCTCCACTAATCCACATTCCCATTCACACTTCCTCTGCCTCCTCCACTAATCCACATTCCCATTCTCACTTCCTCTGCCTCCTCCACTAATCCACATTCCCATTCTCACTTCCTCTGCCTCCTCCACTAATCCACATTCCCATTCACACTTCCTCTGCCTCCTCCACTAATCCACATTCCCATTCACACTTCCTCTGCCTCCTCCACTAATCCACATTCCCATTCATACTTCCTCTGCCTCCTCCACTAATCCACATTCCCATTCATACTTCACTCCCTCCATTGGCTCCTCTCTCACTGCTTCCTCACCCCTCTCTTTCCTCATCCCTCCAACACTCCCCTGTGCCTCTCTAACATTATCTACCTCACTCCTCCCTACCCCTCCCCTCCAACCCTCCCTCTAGCAATCCCCTGCACTCACCTCCTTCCCATCCTCCAACTCCCTTACCTCATTCCCTCCTTCCTTCCCTCCAACTCTCCCTACAACCCTCCCTCTAACCCTCTCTTGCTCCAACTCTCCCTCACATCTTCATTCCCTACCTCCATCCCTCCAACTCTCCCTCATTTCCTCCTCACCTCTCCTTTTAACATTACATTATCAACCTACCTCCCCCCCTCACACTCCAAGCCTCCTTGAAACACCTTGCCTTAACTGCTCCCTACCACTTTTGCAGGCCACTCCTCACCAACCTCCCCCTCCATCACTGTCTCTCTTCCCTCGCTCCCCTCCAACACTCCCTCTCTCCTTGCCCTCCTTTCTCCCCCAAGCCCCTACAACACTTACTTGGTCTCGATGTAATCATCGAAGGCAGCGGTGATCCGTGCTGTGGGGGGGAAGGAGAGTGGCCATGGTTAGAGATTAACAGGGAGCTTGGCGGAAGGACGGAGGGTCAGCAAGATTGGGGGAGGTGATGGTGGGGGCTGACAGAGAGAAAGGGAAGAGAGGGAAGAGGGGAGGGAGTTTGGGGAGAGGAGAAGGAGAAGAGGCGAGGAGAGATGGGGGAGGAGAGGGAGTAGGAGGGGTTGAAGCAGAAGAAGGGGAGAGGGGAGAAGGGGAGAGGGAGAAGGGGAGAGGAAGGAGTGGGGGAGAGGGGGAGGGGAGAAGGGGAGAGGGAGAAGGGGAGAGGGAGAAGGGGAGAGGGAGGGGAGAGGGAGAAGGGGAGAGGGAGAAGGGGAGAGGGAGAAGGGGAGAGGGAGAAGGGGAGAGGGAGAAGGGGAGAGGGAGGGGAGAGGGAGAAGGGGAGAGGGAGGAGTGGGGGAGGGGGAGTGGGGGAGGGGGAGTGGGGGAGGGGGAGAGGGGGAGGGGAGAGGGGGAGGGGGAGAGGGGGAGGGGGAGAGGGGGAGGGGGAGAGGGGGAGGGGGAGAGGGGGAGGGGGAGAGGGGGAGGGGGAGACGGGGAGGGGGAGAGGGGGAGGGGAGAAGGGGAGAGGGAGAAGGGGAGGGGGAGAGGGGGAGGGGGAGAGGGGGAGGGGGAGAGGGGGAGGGGGAGAGGGGGAGGGGAGAAGGGGAGAGGGAGAAGGGGAGAGGGAGAAGGGGAGAGGGAGGGGAGAGGGAGAAGGGGAGAGGGAGAAGGGGAGAGGGAGAAGGGGAGAGGGAGGGGAGAGGGAGAAGGGGAGAGGGAGTGGGGGAGGGGGAGAGGGGGAGGGGGAGAGGGGGAGGGGGAGAGGGGGAGGGGGAGAGGGGGAGGGGGAGAGGGGGAGGGGAGAAGGGGAGAGGGAGAAGGGGAGGGGGAGAGGGGGAGGGGGAGAGGGGGAGGGGGAGAGGGGGAGGGGAGAGGGGGAGGGGAGAGGGGGAGGGGGAGAGAGGGAGGGGGAGAGGGGGAGGGGAGAAGGGGAGAGGGAGAAGGGGAGAGGGAGAAGGGGAGAGGGAGAAGGGGAGGGGGAGAGGGGGAGGGGAGAGGGGGAGGGGGAGAGGGGGAGGGGGAGGGGGAGGGCGAGGGGGGAGGGGGAGGGGGGAGGGGGAGGGCGAGGGGGGAGGGGGAGGGGGGAGGGGGAGGGGGAGGGAGAGGGAGTAGGACGGGAGAGGAAGGAGAAGGGAGGAGGGGTAAGAGAGGAGGGGAGAGGGAGGAAGGTGAGAGGGAGGAGGAGAGGAGGAGTGGAGAGGGAGGAAGAGGTGAGAGGGAGGAGGAGGGAAAATGGTGAAAGGGAGAGGGAGGAAGGAAACCAGCCCTTCACGGAGAGCAGAAGAACTGAGGTCTCTGTTACTTACTGGGTGCCCCATCCCGACATCGGATGCAGAGGAAAGCGATAATCCAGAAAGGGAGACAGAACGATAAAGCCCAGAAAAAGGAGACAGTGTCAACCAGCTCCATCTGTGCAGGAACAAAACGACATCAGTAGATATCCACATCCTCTCGCACAATACTGTGACCACAGTGAATCTCCCTCCACACCGTCCCATCACACACTCCCCAGGTCAGACACAGAGTGAATCTCCCTCCACACCGTCTCATCACACACTCCTGGGGTCAGACACAGAGTGAATCTCCCCCCACACCATCCCATCACACACTCCCGGGTCAGACACAGAGTGAATCTCCCTCCACACCGTCCCATCAGACTCCCGGGGTCAGACACAGAGTGAATCTCCCTCCACACCGTCCCATCACACACTCCCGGGGTCAGACACAGAGTGAATCTCACTCCACACCGTCCCATCACACACTCCCGGGGTCAGACACAGAGTGAATCTCCCTCCACACCGTCCCATCACACACTCCCGGGGTCAGACACAGAGTGAATCTCCCTCCACACCGTCCCATCACACACTCCCGGGGTCAGACACAGAGTGAATCTCCCTCCACACCGTCCCATCACACACTCCCGGGGTCAGACACAGAGTGAATCTCCCTCCACACCGTCCCATCACACACTCCAGGGGTCAGACACAGAGTGAATCTCCCTCCACACCGTCTCATCACACACTCCTGGGGTCAGACACAGAGTGAATCTCCCCCCCACACCATCCCATCACACACTCCCGGGTCAGACACAGAGTGAATCTCCCTCCACACCGTCCCATCAGACTCCCGGGGTCAGACACAGAGTGAATCTCCCTCCACACCGTCCCATCACACACTCCCGGGGTCAGACACAGAGTGAATCACAGAGCAAGAAGGGAGAGAGAGGGACGGGCTGGAGGGAGACAGAGGTGGCAGGGAGGGAATGACAGGTGGCAGGGGGAAGACAGAGGGGACAGAGGAGAGGGAGAGAGGACAGGGAGGGAGGGAGAGAGGACAGGGAGGGAGAGAGAGAGGGTAGAGAGGGAGAGAGAGGGGCAGAGAGGGAGAGAGGGGGCAGGGAGAGGGAAAGGGGGCAGGGAGAGGGAAAGGGGGCAGGGAGAGGGAAAGGGGGCAGGAGGGAGGTAGAGGGGGACAGTAGGAAAAAGGGGGCATGAGAGAGAGGGGGCAGGAGAGAGGGGGGGCAGGAATGAGAGAGGGGGCAGGAAGGAGAGAGAGAGGGAGGTGGGAGAGATGGGGGAGGAGGGAGAGAGAGGGGGCAGAGAGGCAGAGAGAGCGGGCAGAGAGGCAGAGAGAGGGGGCAAGGAGAGATGCAGAGGAAAGCGATAATCCAGAAAGGGAGACAGAACGATAAAACCCAGAAAAAGGAGACAATGTCAACCAGCTCCATCTGTGCAGGAACAAAATGACATCAGTAGATATCCACATCCTCTCGCACAATACTGTGACCACAGTGAATCTCCCTCCACACTGTCCTATCACACACTCCCGGGTCGGTCACAGAGTGAATCTCCCTCCACACCGTCCCATCACACACTCCCGGGGTCAGACACAAAGTGAATCTCCCTCCAGACCGTCCCATTAAACACTCAACACCGTCTCATCACACACTCCCTCTGGCTGCATTTTAGTCCCACCCTGTTTATATATGGTCATCCAGTAAGGAAGGGGGCATGGAGGGATGAGGATGTCCTAGTCAACTTGCTCCTGGGGCTGGCGAAATCCGCCATCCGTGGGTCTTTGAAACGGGTGGCGGGAGGATCTCCCCGGGCAGACTGCCTGGCAATGTTTAGGGGGTATGTTCGTGCCCGGGTAACTATTGAAAAGGAACACGCGCAGTCCACAGCGGCCTTGGAGGAGTTTCGAGACCGTTGGGCTCCGCGGGGTGTAAATGCCATCGTAGATAGGGATGGCAACATTCTAGTGTAATGTCTATTGTCTATTTGTAGTGCAGTAATTGTGTTTGCCACTGTTTTGTATATATTGTATAGCACCGAAATTTGTAATAAAGGATTTTGTAATAATAAAAAAAAGGGATCAGACACAGTGAAGCTCCCTCCACACCGTCCCATCACACACGCCCGGGGTCAGACACAGAGTGAATCTCCCTCCACACCGTCCCCTCACACACTCCCGGGGTCAGACACAGAGTGAATCTCCCTCCACACTGTCCCCTCACACACTCCCGGGGTCAGACACAGAGTGAATCTCCCTCCACACTGTCCCCTCACACACTCCCGGGGTCAGACACAGAGTGAATCTATCTCCACACCGTCCCATCACACACTCCCGGGGTCAGACACAGAGTGAATCTCCCTCCACACCGTCCCCTCACACACTCCCGGGGTCAGACACAGAGTGAATCTATCTCCACACCGTCCCATCACACACTCCCAGAGTCAGACACAGAACAAGAACAAGAATCACAGAGCAAGAAGGGAGAGAGAGGGACGGGCTGGAGGGAGACAGAAGTGGCAGGGAGGGAATGAGAGGTAGCAGGGGGAAGACAGAGGGGTCAGAGGTGAGGGAGAGAGGGGCCAAGAGTGAGAGAGGGGGCAGGGAGAGGGAAAGGGGGCAGGGAGAGGAGGCAGGGTGAGGGAGAGGGGGCAGGGAGGGAGGTAGAGGGGGGCAGGGAGGGAAGTAGAGGGGGGCAGGGGTGAGGTAGAGGGGGCTGCAGGGAGGTAGAGGGGGGCAGGAGAGACAGTGGCAGGAGAGACAGGGGGCAGGAGAGACAGGGGGCAGGAGAAACAGGGGGCAGGAGAAACAGGGGGCAGGAGAAACAGGGGGCAGGAGAGACAGGGGGCAGGAGAGACAGGGGGCAGGAGAGACAGGGGGCAGGAGAGACAGGGGGCAGGAGAGACAGGGGGCAGGAGAGACAGGGGGCAGGAGTGACGGGGGCAGGAGTGACGGGGGCAGGAGTGACGGGGGCAGGAGTGACGGGGCAGGAGAGACGGGGGCAGGAGAGACGGGGGCAGGAGAGACGGGGGCAGGAGTGATGGGGGCAGGAGAGATGGGGGCAGGAGAGACAGGGGGCTGGAAGGGATGGAGGGTGGGGCAGGAGAGAGATGGGGTCAGGAGGGAAGCTGAGGGGGCAGGAGGGAGGTAGAGGGGGACAGTAGGGAAAAGGGGGCATGAGAGAGAGGGGGCAGGAGAGGGGGCAGGAAGGAGAGAGGGGGCAGGAAGGAGAGAGAGGGGGGAGGAGGGAGAGAGAGGGGGGAGGTGGGAGAGATGGGGGCAGGAGGGAGAGAGAGGAAGAGCAGGAGGGAGAAAGGGAGGGCAGGAGGGAGAGAGGGAGGGCAGGAGGGAGAGAAAGGAAAGAGGGAGCAGGAGGGAGCGAGAGGGGGCTAGAGGGAGAGCGATGGGGCAGAGAGGCAGAGCGAGAGGGCAGAGTGGCAGATAGGGGGCAGGGAGGCAGACAGAGGGGGCAGGGAGGCAGAGAGGGGGGGCAAGGTGAGATGCAGAGGAAAGCGATAATCCAGAGAGGGAGACAGAACGATAAAGCACAGAAAAAGGAGACAGTGTCAACAAGCTCCAACTGTGCAGGAACAAAGCGACATCAGTAGATATCCACATCCTCTCGCACAATACTGTGACCGCAGTGAATCTCCCTCCACACTGTCCCATCACACACTCCCGAGGTCAGACACAGAGTGAATCTCCCTCCACACCGTCCCCTCATACACTCCCGGGGACAGACACAGAGTGAATCTATCTCCACACAATCCCATCACACACTCCCGGGGTCAGACACAGAGTGAATCTCCCTCCACACCGTCCCATCACACATTCCCGGGGTCAGACACAGAGTGAATCTCCCTCCACACCGTCCCATCACACACTCCCGGGGTCAGACACAGAGTGAATCTCCCTCCACACCGTCCCCTCATACACTCCCGGGGACAGACACAGAGTGAATCTATCTCCACACAATCCCATCACACACTCCCGGGGTCAGACACAGAGTGAATCTCCCTCCACACTGTCCCATCACACACTCCCTGGGTCAGACACAGAGTGAATCTCCCTCCACACCGTCCCATCACACACTCCCTGGGTCAGACACAGAGTGAATCTCCCTCCACACCGTCCCATCACACATTCCCGGGGTCAGACACAGAGTGAAGCTCCCTCCACACCGTCCCATCACACATTCCCGGGGTCAGACACAGAGAGTAACTCCCTGGACACCTTCCCATCACGCACTCCCGGTCCCACCCTATTTATAGGTGGTCATCCAGTAAGGAAGGGGTCATGGAGGGATGAGGATATCCTAGTCATCTTGCTCCTGGGGCTGGTGAAATCCACCATCCGTGGGTCTTGGAAATGGGTGGCAGGAGGATCTCCCCGGGCAGACTGCCTGGCAATGTTTAGGGGGTATGTTCGTGCCCGGGTAAATATTGAAAAAGAACACACGCAGTCCACGGCGACCTTGGAGGAGTTTCGAGACCATTGGGCTCCGTGGGGTGTAAATGCCATTGTGGAGAGAGATGGCAACATTTTGGTGTAATGACTATTGTCTATTTGTAGTGAAGCAATTGTGTTTGCCACTGTTTTGTATATATTTTATAGCACAGATATTTGTAATAAAGGATTTTGAAATAATTAAAAAAAAAGGCGTCAGACAGAGAGTGAATATCCCTCCGCACTTTCCCATCACACACTCCCGGGGTCAGACACAGAATGAAGCTCCCTCCACACCGTCCCATCACACACTCCCGGGGTCAGACACAGAGTGAATCTCCCTCCACACCGTCCCATCACACACTCCCGGGGTCAGACACAGAGTGAATCTCCCTCCACACCGTCCCATCACACACTCCCAGGGTCAGACACAGAGTGGAGCTGTTCTGATTGCGCTGGGAGAAATCGGGGAAAAACTACTTTATGAAGGTCTTGAATTGCTTGGAAATTGGTTTCCAACATCCCTTGAACTTCTAAGTGAGCGGCTGGTTTAGAGTGGAAGCTTCGTTTGGAGTTTTTCTGCCAGTTTGGACGGGGTTCGTTGACGGCTTCGAACTGCGTAGCACCCAGCTGTGGCCGCTGGCTACTCGCCAGGAAGCAGTTTCGCTCCCAAAACCGGAGGCAAACGACGTTGTTTGTCCCCACTGACATTGGGACAACCTCCTTCCATCTCTATCGTCGGGATTCTCGTTCGGTGTTGGAGCCGAACCGTCGTTTGAGACGTCTCGACCTCTCACGGCCTGGAAGTTCGGCAGGACTAACGGAGCCTTTCCTGGCGTTGGAATTTCTGGCACGGAGCCAGCAAGGTACCGTCGAGTACAAACGTTTCCCGCCAGTTACTCAACTCACTCCGAGACTTTATAACCAGCACCACCGTATCATTCTCGATTCGGACACACAAGTAACATGCCGGACCAGTCTACAGGGGGTCGCAGGTCTTCGGGGAGTTATGCAAAGGCAGCTGCCTCTCCGGCCTTGGACAACGCCCTGTTTCGGACGGTGAAAGTTGAACGCGGGGTGCAATGTATTTTGCGAACTGGAACTACGCTGGAAAAGTGCGCGGAGGCCATGGAAGACTTGTTGGGGAGAGATGGTGTTTTGGCCGCTGAGAAGGAGTTCGGGAAGGCGGTGTTTTACCTGAGGAATGATGAGTTGGTGCATCGGGCCCTCAGTAGAGGGATCACGGTGGAGAACATCTTTTTACAGATGGAGCTAGTGACAGCTCCCACACAACGCATCGTCCTCGGTTACGTACAGCCTTTCATCCCCAACGAGGACCTGCTTCCCGCATTGGCCCGCTTGGGGCAAGTACGGTCAGAGATAACTGCCATCTGGCACAAATTCAGGAGGCGCACCCTCCGGATCGTAATCTCTTTCCGGCGACAGGTATTCATGAAACTGGAAAGGGAGGATGAAGTTGAGGGCCGGTTTACTGTCCGGCACGAGGGGGTAGATTATCAGGTGTATTGGAGCTCTGAGCGCCCACGGTGCCATGCGTGCGGGGAGGTGGGGCACTTTCGGAGGGACTGTCCTAGCACCCGAAAACCCAGGGAGTCCACTTCAGGAACTTGTGCCCCAGCTACCTCTGCCCCTGATCCCATCCCTGCTCCTACACCTGTGCCGACCCCTGCTCCTGCTCCTGCCCCTGACCCTGTCTCTAACCCTGCCCCTATTCGTACGTCTGCTCCTACCCCTGTGGTTCAGGCGGGTGATCCTGGGGCTACGTGTGGGGAGGTTCAGGCGAGGGACGGGGTGGAGTCCGGGCGGGGCAAGAAAGCAAGGAAGAAGACGAAAGACGTGAAGAAGTCGGCCCCCAAGACCACAGAGCTCATGCCCATTTGCCCTGAGGTGGAGAGGGAGGCTCGGGGAAGCATACGGTTGGACGGGGCGATAGGAGCGGAGAGTACCGCGCTGTCGGTGAATTCCGCACCTGTGTGCTCCTCCGGCTTGAAGAGGAGATGGGATTGTTCCCCCAAGAGGGCAGAGAATGCAGATGAGGGGGAGTCCCAGAAAGGGGTGGGGATCCGGGTGGGAGTTGTGTCTAACCCTGAATCCCCAGATGTAGACACCAGTCCTGGGGTGGGTGGTGTGGTTGTGCATGAAGCTAGTGCTGGGCCTGTTTGCACGTCTAAAACAGACCTGGAGCCCTCCACCCAGGACTTGGCAGTCAGCGCCTCCCTGGAGGCAAATGTATTAAGTAGTACAGGTGGAGAGGAGACCAGACTCTCTCACAGTCAGCATCAGGCTGCCAGTGAATCCATTGGGCCAGAGCTGCTGGGGTCCCCTTCATGCCTGTCTCCTGGGGAGGGTGATGTAACCTGCATGCCGACCCCATCAACTAATGGCCTGCAGGGAGTCCCTTGGGATTTTCCCTCCATCGTCGCAACTGTGGGTAAGACTGCTGCGACGGTGGAGCGGGAAGGTATAGGGGAGGTACCCGCTGTGCAGTGTAGGTTACAGGGGCAGCCACCTTATACACCACATGAGGAGGACGGTGGGGGATCTGTCTGCAGTGAGGGGTTGGAGGGGGATTCATTTGACAGTGAGACAATGGACATCCTCACCCCTCCAGAGAAGTCCCCATGATACCTGCGGAGGAGATCAGAGAGTTTATTCACTCCTCTGTTGGTGCAAAGCATCGGCCTAAACTAGCCTCGCTTCGCTGGCCTAGCATGCCGAGGCTGGGGAAGTCCCTGAGGGTCATCCTCAGACGGAAAGGGAAAGGGAAGGGGAAGAGGAATGCTGTGTCAGGGAATGACAGGCGGCAGCTGAAATCCTTCCTGGATGACCTGGTGCGGGACATCAGGATGAAAAGCAGCCTCGCTCCTTTGGGAGATGGTGGGTCACAGGGTAGCGATGGTAGCAGTCGGGCCCGGAAAGCAAAGGATATTCTCGGTTTTCTTCGGGAGAGTGCGGCTGAGGGCGCCATCACTCTCAGTGGGAAGGGGACTGGTGCTGAGGCCTAGTGTGCTCCCGACATGAAGCTTACCATAGCCAGTCTCAATGTAAACAGTAGCAGGGGCTCTCTCCGCAGGTATAACAATCTCTCAGTCCTCAGGGACGGGAGATACGCGGTGAGTTTCCTGCAGGAAACCCATACCACCCCGGGAGACGAGTCCGCTTGGCTCCTGGAGTGGCAGGGCGGGGTCTACATGAGTCACCTTAGCTCCAACTCTAGTGGGGTGGCGATCCTGTTGGCCCCAACCTTCCGGCCAGAAATCGTAGGAGTCCAAGATGTTGTGCCCAGCCGTCTGCTCCACCTGGCTGTGCGCCTGGATGGTGTACCGTTACATTTTACCAACGTGTACGCTCCGAGGCGCGGGATGATGCAGACGCGCCTATTCTGTCAGCTGTCCACCTTGCTGAGTTCCATCGATCCTGGGGACTGCGTCATCCTCGGGGGAGACTTCAACTGTACCCTCGAGGTGGAGGACCGCTCGGGCCTCCAACGCGACCCGGCATCAGCGAAAAAGTTAAAGGAGCTAGTCGGCTCCTTTGACTTGGTGGACAGCTGGCGGAATCTTCACCCTGACTCTAGTGCCTTCTCCAGAAGATCTAGAGAGGGGGGTTCCCGGATAGACCGCCTGTATATCTCTCTGGCTTATGTCTCCCGCGTGTCGGCGTCCTCCATGCGGCCGGTGTCATGCTTGGATTATCACCTTGTGTGGATGGAATTTACTCCTCTGCACCCTCGGGTGGGGTCTGGGTATTGGCACTTTAACAACCGGCTGCTGGAGGACAGCCGATTCCGGGATTCATTCCGAGCGTTCTGGGCCACCTGGAGAGGGAGACGGAGAGAGTTTGGCTCCCTATGGCTGTGGTGGGATGTGGGCAAGGCCCACATCTGGTTTTTATGTCGGGAGTACACTAGCGGGTCGACAAAGAGGCGGGACTCTGAGATTGAGCGGCTTGAGAGAGCGTTGCTTGACCTAGAGTCCCGTCTTGGTTCAACCGGTGGAGACCATCAAATGTGGCAGGAATACCAGGAGAAGAAGGACGTACTCAGGAATCTGCAGCTTCAGCAGTCCCGAGGTGCGTATGTGAGGTCGCGGATCCAAATGCTGCAAGATTTGGACCGCGGCTCACCCTTCTTCTACTCGTTGGAGAAGTGGCGGGGAGTTCAAAAGCAGCTGGTGGAGCTACTGGCTGCTGATGGCTCCTCCATCACAGATCCTGAAGAAATTATCGAAGAAGTCCGCACTTTCTATCGGTCCTTATTCTCACCGGATCCGTCAAATGCGGGGGCGTGCAGTGAGGTCTGGGAAGATTTGCCAAAGGTCAGCCCTGATGACGCAACGCGTCTGGACGCCTCCCTGACTGGGGAGGAGCTGTCTGCTGCCCTTCAGCAACTCCGGAGGGGTAAATCCCCTGGCTTAGATGGTCTGAGTGTGGAGTTTTATCAGGCTTTTTGGGATGTCCTGGGGGTCGATTACAGCCTTGTTCTAGGGGAGAGCCTAGCCACCGGGGAATTGCCCCTCTCATGGCGGAGAGCTGTCGTGGTCCTGCTGCCCAAGAAGGGAGACCTTCGCCTGCTAAAGAACTGGCGCCCGGTCTCCCTCTTGTGCGCGGACTACAAGATCTTCGCCCGGGCAATGGCCAACCGTCTTGGTTCAGTACTGAGACAGGTGATTCATCCTGACCAATCTTACACAGTCCCGGGCCGCTCCATCCAGGACAATGTCCACCTAGTACGGGACCTGATCCACCTGTACCAGGAGACTGGGACCCCGGCAGCGTTTCTTTCTCTTGACCAGGAGAAGGCGTTTGACCGGGTAGACCACAGTTTCCTGGTGGGCACTCTGCAGGCCTTTGGGCTCGGACCACACTTTGTGGCCCAAGTTCGGCTCCTCTACTCTGCCGCAGAGTGCCTTGTTAAGGTCAATGGATCACTGGCAGCACCCATTCCCTTCAGGAGAGGAGTACATCAGGGATGCCCCATGTCCGGTCAATTGTACGCGATCTGTGTCGAGCCATTCCTGAGCCTCCTACGGCGAAGGCTGACAGGTCTGGTTCTGCGTGAACCGGACATGGAGGTCGTCCTCTCGGCCTACGCCGATGATGTACTCCTCATGATGACAGATCCCAATGACCTGCGGAGGATGCGCGAGTGCCAAGACATTTTCTCGGCAGCATCCTCCGCCAGGATCAACTGGGCGAAATGTTCCGGACTCTTAGTGGGTCAGTGGTAGGTGGACTCCCTGCCGGAGGAGATGGGAGCTTTTGAGTGGAGTACTCGGCGTCTCCTCTATCTGGGAGTCTACCTGAGTCCTTCTGGAGAGACCTGGCTGGCGAACTGGCAGGACCTGGAGATGAAAGTCATGGCCCGGCTGGGGCGCTGGTCAGGCCTTCTCAGGGTGCATTCCTATCGAGGCAGGGTGGTGGTCATAAACCAGCTGGTGGCCTCCATGTTGTGGTATCGGATGGTCACCTTGGCCCCTCCTGCCCCGTTTGTTGCAAGACTGCAGAGGAAATTAGTGGACTTCTTCTGGGGCAACAGGAAACACTGGGTCTCTGCAGTGGTCTTGAGTCTCCCAGTGGGAGACGGCGGACAGTCGCTGGTGTGCGTCCGAACGCAGCTGGCGGCTCTCCGCCTCAGGACTCTGCAGAGATTCCTGTACACCGAGCACCCTCCCAGGTGGCACGTGTTGGCGACTTTCTTCCTCCGGAGGGGCTGCTGTCTTCGTGAAGACATGCGGCTACCACCGGCGGGTGTCAGCCGTACTGCTTTGCGGAGTCTGCCCGGCTTCTATCAGGACCTACTGAGAGTCTGGAACATGGTCACCTCAGGCCGGGAATCCCCTCCTCAGGCGAAGGGCGGGGTCCTGGCCGGCCCTTGCCCTACCTCAGTGGCTGTCGGTGCGGCTCAGTTGCGTGGACCGACTCAGGCCGAGCTGCTGGTCTGGCCCAGACCCCGCAATCTTCTCCGGGAGCCGTGTCCGCACAACTTGAGCCGTCTCTCATCGATACCCACAGTCCCATTCAGGGATGCAAGTAGGAGGTATCTGTATGGGCTGCTACTCCACATCCTCCACTTCCTTGCCCTTGTCCACCGTCCCGACACGCCATGGCGGTCGGTCCTTCCACCCAGAGGTGAGGAGGGTCCCCACTGGAAGTCCCTTTACACCGGGGTTCTTCCCATGCACCTGGGGGATCTTGGCTGGAGGGTACTGCATAGGGCAGTGCCCTGCAATAAGTTTTTCAGTTTGTACATGGACTTCCCACCCGCATGCCACTTCTGCGGGCTGGAGGAGACCGTGTACCACATGTACATGGAGTGTGTGAGGCTGCAGCCTCTTTTTGCATATTTGCGTGGGCTGCTTCTCGCCTTCTGGCTGCATTTTAGTCCCACCCTGTTTATATATGGTCATCCAGTAAGGAAGGGGGCATGGAGGGATGAGGATGTCCTAGTCAACTTGCTCCTGGGGCTGGCGAAATCCGCCATCCGAGGGTCTTGGAAACGGGTGGCGGGAGGATCTCCCCGGGCAGACTGCCTGGCAATGTTTAGGGGGTATGTTCGTGCTCGGGTAACTATTGAAAAGGAACACGCGCAGTCCACAGTGGCCTTGGAGGAGTTTCGAGGCCGTTGGGCTCCGCGGGGTGTAAATGCCATCGTGGATAGAGATGGCAACATTCTGGTGTAATGTCTATTGTCTATTTGTAGTGCAGTAATTGTGTTTGCCACTGTTTTGTATATATTGTATAGCACTGAAATTTGTAATAAAGGATTTTGTAATAAAAAAAAAGGGGTCAGACCCAGGGTGAAGCTCCCGCCACACCGTCCCATCACACACTCCCCGGGTCAGACACAGAGTGAAGCTCCGTCCACACCGTCCCATCACACAGTCCCGGGGTCAGACACAGAGTGAATCTCCTTCCACACTGTCCCATCACTCACTCCCGGGGTCAGACCCAGAGTTAATCTGCCTCCACTCCGTCCCATCACACACTCCCTGGGTCAGACACAGAGTGGAGCTGTTCTGATTGCGCTGGGAGAAATCGGGGAAAAACTGTTTTATGAAGGTCTTGAATTGCTTGGAAATTGGTTTGAAACGTCCCTTGAACATCTAAGTGAGCGGCTGGTTTAGAGTGGAAGCTTCGTTTGGAGTTTTTCTGCCAGTTTGGACGGGGTTCGTTGACGGCTTCGAACTGCGTAGCACCCAGCCGTGGCCGCTGGCTACTCGCCAGGAAGCAGTTTCGCTCCAAAAACCGGAGACAAACGACGTTGCTTGGCCCCACTGACATCGGGGCAACCTCCTTCCATCTCTATCGTCGGGATTCTCGTTCGGTGTCGGAGCTGAACCGTCGTTTGAGACGTCTCGACCTCTCACGGCCTGGAAGTTCGGCAGGACTAACGGAGCCTTTCCTGGCGTTGGAATTTCTGGCACTGAGCCAGCAAGGTACCGTCGAGTACAAACGTTTCCCGCCAGTTACTCAACTCACTCCGAGACTTTATAACCAGCACCACCGTATCATTCTCGATTCGGACACACAAGTAACATGCCGGACCAGTCTACAGGGAGTCGCAGGTCTTCGGGGAGTTATGCAAAGGCAGCTGCCTCTCCGGCCTCGGACAATGCCCTGTTTCGGACGGTGAAAGTTGAATGCGGGGTGCAATGTATTTTGCAAACTGGAACTACCCTGGAAAAGTGCGCAGAGGCTATGGAGGACTTGTTGGGGAGAGATGGAGTTTTGGCCGCTGAGAAGCAGTTCGGGAAAGCAGTGTTTTACCTGAGGAATGATGAGTTGGTGCATCGGGCCCTCAGTAGAGGGATCACGGTGGAGAACATCTTTTTACAGATGGAGCTAGTGACAGCTCCCACACAACGCATCGTCCTCGGTTACGTACAGCCTTTCATCCCCAACGAGGACCTGCTTCCCGCACTGGCCCGCTTGGGGCAAGTACGGTCAGAGATAACTGCCATCAGGCACAAATTCAGGAGGCGCACCCTCCGGACCGTAATCTCTTTCCGGCGACAGGTATTCATGAAACTGGAAAAGGAGGATGAAGTTGAGGGCCGGTTTACTGTCCGGCACGAGGGGGTAGATTATCGGGTGTATTGGAGGTGGTCCTGCTGCCCAAGCAGGGAGACCTTCGCCTGCTAAAGAACTGGCGCCCGGTCTCCCTCTTGTGCGCAGACTACAAGATCTTCGCCCGGGCAATGGCCAACCATCTTGGTTCAGTACTGAGACAGGTGATTCATCCTGACCAATCTTACACGGTCCCGGGCCGCTCCATCCAGGACAATGTCCACCTAGTACGGGACCTGATCCACCTGCACCAGGAGACTGGGTCCCTGGCAGCGTTTCTTTCTCTTGACCAGAAGGTGTTTGACCGGGTAGGCCACAGTTTCCTGGTGGGCACTCTGCAGGCCTTTGGGCTCGGACCACACTTTGTGGCCCGAGTTCGGCTCCTATATTCTGCCGCAGAGTGCCTTGTTAAGGTCAATGGATCACTGGCAGCGCCCATTCCCTTCAGGAGAGGAGTACGTCAGGGATGCCCCATGTCCGGTCAATTGTACGCGATCTGTGTCGAGCCATTCCTGAGCCTCCTACAGCGAAGGCTGACAGGTCTGGTTCTGCGTGAACCGGACATGGAGGTCGTCCTCTCGGCCTATGCCGATGATGTACTCCTCATGCTGACAGATCCCAATGACCTGCGGAGGATGCGCGAGTGCCAAGAAGTTTTCTCGGCAGCATCCTCCGCCAGGATCAACTGGGCGAAATGTTCCGGACTCTTAGTGGGTCAGTGGCAGGTGGACTCCCTGCCGGAGGAGATGAGAGCTTTTGAGTGGAGCACTTGGAGTCTCCTCTATCTGGGAGTCTACCTGAGTCCTTCTGGGGAGACCTGGCTGGCGAACTGGCAGGACCTGGAGACGAAAGTCATGGCTCGGCTGGGGCGCTGGTCAGGCCTTCTCAGAGTGCTTTCCTATCGAGGCAGGGTGGTGGTCAAAAACCAGCTGGTGGCCTCCATGTTGTGGTATCGGATGGTCACCTTGGCCCCTCCTGCCCCATTTGTTGCAAGACTGCAGAGGAAGTTAGTGGACTTCTTCTGGGGCAACAGGAAACACTGGGTCTCTGCGGTGGTCTTGAGTCTCCCAGTGGGAGAGGGCGGACAGTCGCTGGTGTGCGTCCGAATGCAGCTGGCGGCTCTCCGCCTCAGGACTCTGCAGAGATTCCTGTACGCCGAGCACCCTCCCAGGTGGCACGTGTTGGCGACTTTCTTCCTCCGGAGGGGCTGCTGTCTTCATGAAGACATGCAGCTACCACTGGCGGGCGTCAGCCGTGCTGCTTTGCGGAGTCTGCCCGGCTTCTATCAGGACCTACTGAGAGTCTGGAACATGGTCGCATCAGGCCGGGAATCCCCTCCCCAGGCAGAGGGTGGGGTCCTGGCAGACCCTTGCCCTACCTCAGTGGCTGTCGGTGCGGCTCAGTTGCGTGGACCGACTCAGGCCGAGCTGCTGGTCGGGCCCAGTCCCCGCAATCTTCTCCGGGAGCCGTGTCCACACAACTTGAGCCGTCTCTCATCGATACCCACAGTCCCATTCAGAGATGCAAGTAGGAGGTATCTGTATGGGCTGCTACTCCACATCCTCCACTTCCTTGCCCTTGTCCACCATCCCGACACGCCATGGCAGTCGGTCCTTCCACCCAGAGGTGAGGAGGGTCCCCACTGGAAGTCCCTTTATGCCGGGGTTCTTCCCATGCACCTGGGGGATCTCGGCTGGAGGGTACTGCATAGAGCAGTGCCCTGCAATAAGTTTTTCAGTTTGTACATGGACTTCCCACCCACATGCCACTTCTGCGGGCTGGAGGAAACCGTGTACCACATGTACATGGAGTGTGTGAGGCTGCAGCCTCTTTTTGCGTATTTGCGTGGGCTGCTTCTCGCCTTCTGGCTGCATTTTAGTCCCAACCTGTTTATATATGGTCATCCAGTAAGGAAGGGGGCATGGAGGGATGAGGATGTCCTAGTCAACTTGCTCCTGGGGCTGGCGAAATCTGCCATCCGTAGGTCTTGGAAACGAGTGGCGGGAGGATCTCCCCGGGCAGACTGCCTGGCAATGTTTAGGGGGTATGTTTGTGCCCGGGTAACTACTGAAAAAGAACACGTGCAGTCTACAGCAGCCTTAGAGGAGTTTCGAGACAGTTGGGCTCCGCAGGGTGTAAATGCCATCGTGGATGGAGATGGCAACATTCTGGTGTAATGTCTATTGTCTATTTGTAGTGCAGTAATTGTGTTTGCCACTGTTTTGTATATATTGTATAGCACCGATATTTGTAAGAAAGGATTTTGTAATATTAAAAAAAAGAAGTCAGACACAGAGTGAATCTCCCACCACACTGTCCCATCACACCGTCCCAGGGTCAGACACAGAGTGAATCTCCCTCCACACTGTCCCATCACACCGTCCCAGGGTCAGACACAGAGTGAATCTCCCTCCACACTGTCCCATCAATCACTCCTGGGGTCAGACACAGAGTGACTCTCCCTCCACACCGTTCCATCACATACTCCCAGGGTCAGACACAGAGTGAATCTCCCTCCACACCGTCCCATCACACACTCCCAGGGTCAGACACAGAGTGAATCTCCCTCCACACCGTCCCATCACATACTCCCAGGGTCAGACACAGAGTGAATCTCCCTCCACACCGTCCCATCACACACTCCCAGGGTCAGACACAGAGTGAATCACAGGGCAGGGAGGGAGAGAGAGGGATGGGCAGGAGGGTGAGAGTGGGCAGGAGGGAGAGAGATGTGGCAGGGAGGGAAAGAGAGGGGATAGGGGGAAGACAGAGGGGGCAGGGGGGAGAGAGAGGGCAGGAGAGAGGGGGGCAGGAAGGGATGGAGGGAGGGGCAGGGAGAGGGGGCACAGAGGGAGAGGATACAGGGGGAAGAGAGAGGGGATGGGGAGAGAGAGGGGGCAGGAGAGAGGGGAGTAGGAGAGAGGGCAGGAGACAGAGGGCAAGAGAGAGAGGGGGGCAGGAGAGAGAGAGACAGGGACAGGAAGGAACGGAGGGAGGGGCAGGAGGGAGAAAGAGGGGGCAGAGAGGGAGAGAGAGGGGGCAGGGGGAGATGCAGAGGAAAGCGATAATCCAGAAAGGGAGACAGAACGATAAAGCCCAGAAAAAGGAGACAGTGTCAACCAGCTCCATCTGTGCAGGAACAAAACAACATCAGTAGATATCCACATCCTCTCGCACAATATTATGACCACAGTGAATCTCCCTCCACACCGTCCCATCACACAGTCCCGGGGTCAGACACAGAGTGAATCTCCCTCCACACCATCCCATCACACACTCCCGGGGGCAGACACAGAGTGAATCTCCCTCCACACTGTCCCATCACACTCTCCCGGGGTCAGACAGAGAGTGAAGCTCCCTCCACACCGTCCCATCACACAGTCCTGGGGTCAATCACAGAGTGAATCTCCCTCCACACCGTCCCATCACACACTCCTGGGGTCAGACACAGAGTGAATCTCCCTCCACACCATCCCATCACACACTCCCGGGGTCAGACACAGAGTGAATCTCCCTCCACACCGTCCCATCACACACTCCGGGGGTCAGACACAGAGTGAATCTCCCTCCACACCGTCTCATCACACACTCGTGGGGTCAGACACAGAGTGAATCTCCCCCCACACCATCCCATCACACACTCCTGGGGTCAGACACAGAGTGAATATCCCTCCACACCGTCCCATCACACAGTCCTGGGGTCAGACACAGAGTGAATCTCCCTCCACACCGTCCCATCACACACTCCCAGGGTCAGACACAGAGTGAATCTCCCTCCAAACTGTCCCATCACACACTCCCGGGGTCAGCCACAGAGTGAATCTCCCTCCACACCGTCCCATCACACACTCCCGGGGTCAGCCACAGAGTGAATCTCCCTCCAAACTGTCCCATCACACACTCCCGGGGTCAGCCACAGAGTGAATCTCCCTCCACACCGTCCCATCACACACTCCCGGGGTCAGACACAGAGTGAATCTCCCTCCACACCGTCCCATCACACACTCCCAGGGTCAGACACAGAGTGAATCTCCCTCCACACCGTCCCATCACACACTCCTGGGGTCAGACACAGAGTGAATCTCCCTCCTCACTGTCCCATTGCACACTCCCGGGGTCAGACACAGAGTGAATCACAGGGCAGGGAGGGAGAGAGAGGGATTGGCAGGAGGGTGAGAGGGGGCAGGAGGGAAAGAGAGGTGGAAGGGAGAGTGAGAGGGGGCAGGGGAGAGGGGCAGGGAGGGAGGGAGAGGGGCAGTGGGGAGGTAGAAGTGGGCAGCGAGGGAGAGAGAGAGGACAGGGAGGGAGGGGGAGAGGGGATGGGGGAGAGAGAGAGGGTATGGGGGAGAGAGAGAGAGCGGGGCAGGGAGGGAGATAGAGGGGTTAGGGAGGGAGGGGCAGGAGGGAGAGATGGGGGCAGGAAAGTGGCAGGAGGAAGGAGAGGGGGCAGGAGGGGAGAGCGGGCAGGAGGGAGAGAGAGGGGGCAGGAGGGAGAGAGAGGGGGCAGGATGGAGAGAGGGAGGGTCAGGGAGGGGGAACGAGTAAGGGAGGTGCAGGCAGGAAGAGAAAGGGGGCAGGAGGGAGAGTGTGAAGGGGCAGGGTGGGAGAGAGATCGGGCAGGGTGTGAGAGAGAGTTGGCAGGGAGTGAGAGAGAGGTGTCAGGGAGTGAGAGGGAGGGGGCAGGGAGGAAGAGAGAGAGGGGACGGGGAGGGACAGAGAGCAAGGGAGGGCAGGGAGACCCAGAGGTCATGAGCAACAAGGGAGAGAGATGGGGAGGGAATGAGAGGGAAGGGGGAGAGGGAAGGGGGAGAGGGAAGGGGGAGAGGGAAGGGGGAGAGGGAAGGGGGAGAGGGAAGGGGGAGAGGGAAGGGGGAGAGGGAAGGGGAGAGGGAAGGGGAGAGGGAAGGGGGAGAGGGAAGGGGGAGAGGGAAGGGGGAGAGGGAAGGGGGAGAGGGAAGGGGAGAGGGAAGGGGGAGAGGGAAGGGGTTGAGGGAAGGGGTTGAGGGAAGGGGTTGAGGGAAGGGGAGAGGGAAGGGGGAGAGGGAAGGGGGAGAGGGAAGGGGGAGAGGGAAGGGGAGAGGGAAGGGGGAGGTAGAGGGAAGGTAAGAGGAGAGGGTGCAAGGAGATATGGGACAGGGAGAGGGACGGGCGGGGAGAGAAGCTGAGAGTGAAGGAGTGAGCTGGAGACAATTGGAGAGGCAGGAGGAGTGAGAGAGTCAAGGAGAGAATTAAAGAGAGTCAGAGAGAATAGCAGCCGAATGACAGGGCAGGGAAGGAGAGAGGGAGTGGCAGAGAGACCCAGAGGTAGTGTGAGGAGGTGTGAAAAGGGGAAGAGAGATAGGCAGGGAGAGATGAAGGGAGAGTCAAGGAGGGACAGAGGGAGTGACAAGGAGAGAGTGGGAGAGTGATGGGGAGACAGAGGGAGCGAGTCGGGAAGACGGAGTGTCAAGAAGAAAGAGACGGGGAAAGGAGAGTGAGAGAGGAGCAGGGTGAGAGAGAGGCAAGGAGAGAGTGGCAGTGAGGGGGAGAGGGCAGGGGTAGAGTTGAGGGGGAGAGGTGAGGGGTAGATCGGTGGGGAGAAGGCGGGGAGAGGGGAGGGGAGAGAGGAGGGGAGAGAGGGTGGGGAGAGAGGGCGGGGAGGAGAGATGAGGGGGATAGATGAAGAGGCAGGGAGAGAGCAGACAGAGGGAGATGTGGCAGAGAGTGAGGGGGGCAGGCAATGTGGCAGGGAGAGAGAGAGGGAGAGAGAGTGAGAGAGTGGGCCAGGAAGGCAGGGTGGGGGAGAGTTGGGGTGGGGGTGTGGGGGTGCGAGGGGGCAGTTGCAGAGGGGGGCTAGTGTAAGGAAAGAGAGTGCGTGGGGGAGGAGAAAGAGAAGATGCTGTAGGAGCAAGAGGCAGAGTGGCTGAGAAACAGAGAGGGGGCAGTGATGGACAGTAATATAGAGAGCAGAGGGGAGGGTTAGGCAGTGGGAAATGGAGAAGCAGAGAGAGAAATAGGCAGAGGCAGTGAGGGAGAGACAGAGAACACCAGACAGTGTGGGAGACAGGGGGAGACTGCAGGCCAGAGAGATACAGAGAGATGGAGGTAGTGAGAGACAGAGAGAAAGAGAGAGAGAGAGAGACGGAGAGGCAGAGAGAGAAAAGAGTGGCAGAAAGGGAAAGGCAGACGGAGAAAGAGGAGGAGGAATGGGTGGGGTGGGGTGGGGGAAATAGTGCAAAGGAGACGCAGAGACAGAGCAGGGCAGTGGGACTGACCAAGACGCGGGAGAGGGACGTACTGCCGAAGGATCTCAGCCTGAACCGTCGACTGTACTCTTTTCCGTGGATGCTGCCTGGCCTGCTGAGTTCCGCTGGCATTTTGTGTGTGTTGCTCGGATTTCCAGCAACTGCAGCTTTTCTCTTGTTTGTGACAGGGATAGGAATAAGAATGAAAGAGTGATAGGTAGGTAATGAGGAATGTGGTAGAGGCGATTGAGGTGGTGAGTGGAGAGGGGCAGAAGAGGCAGAGAGAGAAGCAGAGATGAGGTAAGGAGGAGTAGAAAGGGAAGGGAGGCATAGAAGGGGAAATGGAGGGAAAGGAAAGGGGAGTAGGGGTGGGATGGGAGCAGGGAGGGGCAGAGTAGTGGGGAAGGGAGGGTTGAGGGGGAGGAGGAGAAAGGGTAAGGGGAAGGAAAAGAGAAAAGGGGAGAAGATGAGGAGAGACTTGGGGAGGAGGGAGGAGAGAGGGAAGGGAGTACGGCAGAGAGGGCAGAGAGTAGAGGAGAGAGAGGAGGTTAGAGGGAGGGGGAAAGTGGGGAGGAGTTGGAGAGTGTGCGGATTTGTTGGAGAGAGATTGGGGACAGGTTCCTCCAAACTGCCAACTTCCCAATTGCATGCACCCAACCAGTCAAATTACATTTAATCCTGCACACCAACCCCCCATAACGTCCTCTAGTATTCAATATTTTTACCCTCCCACACCTGCACCCTTCTCAGTCTCGGTGACCTTGTCTCTCCCCGGCACCCCTCTCCATTTCCGTGACCATTTCTTTCTTTCGGCCATATCTCCCGGCCTCTGTGAACCCCTTCTTTGTCCCCTGCGCCACTCTCCATCTCTGTGACCCATCCAGAATCCCTTCATGAACCCCCAGGACCCCGAGAGATGAGGGAGGGATGGCTACAGAAAGCAGCCGGTTCTGCCTCCCCTCCCCCATGTTACCTTGAACAAAGAAAACAGCCATACCTCAGGGTCCCAGAGAGAGATGCTCGGCCGTAATCCTTCTCCCAGAAGATCCAGGTGGGTAGACGCAGCCAAATTCAGGACTCTGGTTGGAGGAAGAGAGGTTAATCAGTCCGGTGAGGAGGGGGAGAACGTGGGGGCTGCAAGGTGCTGGCGCTTAAAAATCTCTCCACTCGAGATAAACTTCCTCCACACGTCTTGCCTTTGAAAGCCACTTCCGGCATCTGCAAGAGTAGGTCTCACAAAAACCTCAGCCATGGCAGAGCTGCTGACATCAGTCCCCAGGGTGGGACGCAGAATAAGGCCCCTACACTTGATCCTGTAACACACACTCCCTCCACACCGTCCCATCACACACTCCCGGGGTCAGACACAGAGTGAATCTCCCTCCACACCATCCCATCACACACTCCCGGGGTCAGACACAGAGTGAATCTCCCTCCACACCGTCCCATCACACACTCCCAGGGTCAGACACAGAGTGAATCTCCCTCCACACCATCCCATCACACACTCACGGGGTCAGACACAGAGTGAATCTCCCTTCACACCGTCCCATCACACACTCACGGGGTCAGACACAGAGTGAATCTCCCTCCACACCATCCCATCACACACTCCCGGGGTCAGACACAGAGTGAATCTCCCTCCACACCGTCCCATCACACACTCCCAGGGTCAGACACAGAGTGAATCTCCCTCCACACCATCCCATCACACACTCACGGGGTCAGACACAGAGTGAATCTCCCTTCACACCGTCCCATCACACACTCACGGGGTCAGACACAGAGTGAATCTCCCTCCACACCATCCCATCACACACTCACGGGGTCAGACACAGAGTGAATCTCCCTTCACACCGTCCCATCACACACTCCCCGGGGTCAGACACAGAGTGAATCTCCCTCCACACCGTCCCATCACACACTCACGGGGTCAGACACAGAGTGAATCTCCCTCCACACCGTCCCATCACACACTCCCGGGGTCAGACACAGAGTGAATCTCCCTCCACACCTTCCCATCACACACTCCCGGATCAGTTATAAAGTGAATCTCCCTCCACACCGTCCCATCACACACTCCCGGGGTCAGACACAGAGTGAATCTCCCTCCACACCGTCCCATCACACACTCACGGGGTCAGACACAGAGTGAATCTCCCTCCACAACGTCCCATCACACACTCCTGGGGTCAGACACAGAGTGATACCCCCTCCACACCGTCCCATCACTCACTCCTGCGTCAGACACAGAGTGAATCTCCCTCCACAACGTCCCATCACACACTCCTGGGGTCAGACACAGGGTGATACCCCCTCCACACCGTCCCATCACTCACTCCTGCGTCAGACACAGAGTGAATCTCCCTCCACAACGTCCCATCACACAGTCCTGGGGTCAGACACAGAGTGATACCCCCTCCACACCGTCCCATCACACACTCCCGGGCTCAGACGCAGAGTGAATCTCCCTCCACACCGTCCCCTCACACACTCCCTGGGTCAGACACAGAGTGAATCTCCCTCCACACCATCCCATCACACACTCCCGGGGTCAGACACAGAGTGAATCTCCCTTCACACCGTCCCATCACACACTCCCAGGGTCAGACACAGAGTGAAGCTCCCTCCATACCGTCCCATCACACACTCCTGGGGTCAGACACAGAGTGAAACTCCCACCGCACCGTCCCATCACACACTCCTGGGGTCAGACACAGAGTGAAACTCCCACCGCACTGTCCCATCACACACTCCTGGGGTCAGACACAGAGTGAAACTCCCACCGCACCGTCCCATCACGCACTCCTGGGGTCAGACACAGAGTGAAACTCCCACCGCATTACCGTCAGTTCCTTCCTGAAGTAATTGTTGTGGCTTGCTATGTCCGCTCCAAGGCACCTGCCAGTTTTCAGAAGTGTGGTGGTCAACCTTATGTAATTAGTGTCTTGTGAATATCAGAATTACTTTAACAAAAACCACAGAAACTTCCTTCCGAGTGACCCATGTTGTTCGGGTGTTCACACGCAGAACTGTGATTAAATACACACCTACGTCACGGAGGAGAGGGAGGGGAGGTCACGGAGATGGGGGTATGGGGTGCAAGAGGGTCGTGAAGACAGTGAGAGGTGTAGGAGAAGGAGAGGGTCCCAGAGACGGGGAGGAATGTCAGGGGAGTGACAGGGGCACAGTGATGGGGAGGGGTGTAGGGTAAGGACGGGGTCCCAGAGACCGGAAGGAGTGTAGTGGAGGGGGCAAACATGACAGGGAGGGGTGTAGCACAGTTGGGGATAGGTGTGGGGGAGGGAGAGGGTTATGGATATGGCAGGTGTGTAGGGGAGATGGTTGAATGAGGCTACAGGGGAGATAGAGAGGGGACATGGAGATGGGGAGGGTGAAGGGGAGGGAGGGGACGGAGATGGGGAAGGGTGAAGGGGAGGGAGGGGATGGAGATGGGGAGGGGACAGAGATGGGGTTGAAGAGGAGGGAGGGGACAGAGATGGGGTTGAAGAGGAGGGAGGGGACAGAGATGTGGAGAGGTGAAGGGGAGGGAGGGGTCAGAGGTGGAGCGGTAAAGGGGAGGGAAGGGACAGAGATTGGGAGAGGTGGAGGGGAGGGGGGGATGGAGGGGGAGGGGTGAAGGGGAGGGAGGGGACAGATGTGGAGGGGTGAAGGGGAGGGAGGTGACATGGAGATGGGGAGGGGTGAAGGGGAAGGAGGGGACGGAGATGGGGAGGGGTGAAGGGGAAGGAGGGGACGGAGATGGGGAGGGGTGAAGGGGAGGGAGGGGATGGAGGGGGAGGGGTGAAGGGGAGGGAGGGGACAGATGTGGAGGGGTGAAGGGGAGGGAGGTGACATGGAGATGGGGAGGGGTGAAGGGGAAGGAGGGGACAGAGATGGGGAGGGAGGGGACGGAGATGGGGAGGGGGGAAGGGGAGGGAGGGGACATGGAGATGGGGAGGGTGAAGAGGAGGGAGGGGACAGAGATGTAGAGGAGTGAAGGCGAGGGTGGGGATGGAGATGTGGAGGGGTGAAGGGGAGGGAGGTGACATGGAGATGGGGAGGGGTGAAGGGGAAGGAGGGGACGGAGATGGGGAGGGGTGAAGGGGAAGGAGGGGACGGAGATGGGGAGGGGTGAAGGGGAGGGAGGGGATGGAGGGGGAGGGGTGAAGGGGAGGGAGGGGACACATGTGGAGGGGTGAAGGGGAGGGAGGTGACATGGAGATGGGGAGGGGGGAAGGGGAGGGAGGGGACATGGAGATGGGGAGGGTGAAGAGGAGGGAGGGGACAGAGATGTGGAGGAGTGAAGGCGAGGGTGGGGATGGATGTGGAGGGGTGAAGGGGAGGGAGGTGACATGGAGATGGGGAGGGGTGAAGGGGAAGGAGGGGACGGAGATGGGGAGGGGTGAAGGGGAGGGAGGGGACGGAGATGGGGAGGGTGAGGAGATGTGGAGGGGTGAAGGGGAGGGTGGGGACATGGAGATGGGGAGGGGTGAAGGGGAAGGAGGGGACGGAGATGGGGAGGGAGGGGATGGAGATGTGGAGGGGTGAAGGGGAGGGAGGGGATGGAGGGGGAGGGGTGAAGGGGAGGGAGGGGACAGATATGTGGAGGGGTGAAGGGGAGGGAAGTGACGGAGATGGGGAAGGGCGAAGGGGAGGGAGGGGACATGGAGATGGGGAGGGGTGAAGGGGAAGGAGGGGACAGAGATGTGGAGGGGTGAAGGGGAGGGAGGGGACATGGAGATGGGGAGGGGTGAAGGGGAAGGAGGGGACGGAGATGGGGAGGGGTGAAGGGGAGGGAGGGGACGGAGATGGGGAGGGTGAAGAGATGTGGAGGAGTGAAGGGGAGGGTGGGGACATGGAGATGGGGAGGGGTGAAGGGGAGGGAGGGGACAGAGATGGGGAGAGGTGAAGGGGAAAGAGGGGACATGGAGGAGGAGGGGTGAAGAGGAGGAAGGGGACAGAGATGTGGAGGGGTGAAGAGTAGGGAGGGGACATGGAGGAGGAGGGGTGAAGAGGAGGAAGGGGACAGAGGTGGAGGGGTGAAGGGGAGGGAGGGGACATGGAGATGGGGAGGGGTGAAGGGGAGGGAGGGGACAGAGATGGGGAGAGGTGAAGGGGAAAGAGGGGACATGGAGGAGGAGGGGTGAAGAGGAGGAAGGGGACAGAGATGTGGAGGGGTGAAGAGTAGGGAGGGGACATGGAGATGGGGAGGGTGAAGAGGAGGGAGGGGACAGAGCTGGAGGGGTGAAGGGGAGGGAGGGGACATGGAGATGGGGAGGGGCGGTGGAGGGAGGGGACGGAGATGGGGAGGGTTGAAGGGGAGGGGAGTGAAACAGAAGAGGGGGTTAGGAGTGGAAGGGCATGAATGAGAAGTGACGGTTGTAGTAGATGGAGAGAGTGACAGAGGGATGTAGGTGGAGGGTGGGGGAGGGGTGTAGGAGACAATGGAGGATGTGTAGTCAAGAGTGGGGGAGGGATGTAGGGGAATGAGGGGTTCAGAGAGACAGGGAGGGGTGCAGGGGATAGAGAGGGTCAGTGGGGGTGTAGAGGATGGAGGGATTGAAAGAGACAGATGTCGAAGGAGGGGTGTAGGAGATGAGGGGAGATGTGCAGTCAGTAGAGGGAGCCACAGAGATGGGGAGAGGTATCGAGGAGGGCATGGGGCCTTGGAGAAAGGGAGTGGTATCAAGGAGGGAGGGTATCATTGTGAAAGGACAGGATGGTGGGATGCAGGGGAGGAAGTTTGTTATGGGAGGGGTTCATGAAGACAGGCATGGGTGCAGGGGACGGAGGGGATTTATCGAGACGGAAAAAGAGAAATGGGGTGAGGGAGATGGGGAGGAGTGTAGAGGAAGGAAGGGAAGTTGTAGATCTTAAAGGGGT
>NC_082734.1:33508273-33530773 GCF_030144855.1 Hypanus sabinus
GCCGCAGCCATAGCGACTGCCAGCGTCTCCAAGCCCGGCTCGGCTGGCTGCTGGAGGAGGTGGGGGCCCAGGCCACAGCTCCAAGAGGGTCTGCAGTCAACCTTGACCGGCCTTATTGGGCTGGAGGCCAACCTAGGCATGATCCTGACCTCACTGGGGCCAGACGAGCAGGAGGAGGAGGGGGAGAAGGAAGCAGCGGAGCAGCAGGAAGACAAAGAGGATGGACCTAGGCCCAGCCACTGGCATACCAAGGTGGAGGGTTACCACCTGCTGGCCCACCTTGGCATCTGGCTCCACAGGATGGCTGGGGAGCTGGAGTGGCTGCAGGAAGGCCTGCAGGACCAGGCATAGGGGACTCCACTGTCTGGAATGGGTCCCCCACCTCCCTGATTTGCTAGGAGAGGCTATGGCAACAAAGAGCCTGAAGGCCAAGGCCTCAGTGTCTGGAGCCACCTTGGGGCCTCAAGGCTGAGGCTTGGCCTTTTGGATCTGGATCACCAACATCTAGTATCATATGAAGGTCCATCCTGAGGCCTTGCTCCTGCTTCCCAATCACAACGTCCAGAATACTTTGCAGAAGGTCTAATGTTTGAGGCCTTGCACTTGGATCTCCATCGTCACGTATAGAATCAGTTGAAGAAGGCCCAGAAGCCAAGCCTTGCTCTTTCACGCCAGTTACAACATCTAGAATACTTTGAAGGCCTAAAGCCTGAGGCCATGTTCCTTGATCCAAATTACAACATGTAGAGTCAGTTGAAGAAGACCCATAACTTGAGGCCTCACTCTTATGTTGGTCCCCACGGCAACATCAGGACCAGTTTCAAAGCCCCATCTCTTGAATCTGAATCACAATATCTGTAATCAGTTGAAAGCCTAGAGCCTGAGACTTAGCTCTTTTTTCCCAGTACAATATCTGGAATACTTTAAGTGAGGCCTAAAGCCTGAGAACATATCCTTTGAACCAATCATAACATCCAGAATAAGTTGAAGAAGGCTCAGAACCTTATGCCATGTTCTTGGGTCCCAGCCTGAGCCTCACCTCTTGGATCTGAAACAACATCTAGAATTTTTGAAGGCTTAGAGGTCAAAATCATGCCCCTTTTTGCCTGGTTACAATATCTCAAATACTTCAGAGAAGGCCTAACCCTATGATTCCTATCACAAGAAAGGCCCAGAAACCAAGGCTTTGCTCTTAGTTCCCAAACACACCACCTGGAACCATTTGAAGGCCTAAAGACTGAGGCATGGCCTCTAGGATCCCAATCACATGCACCTAGAATAATCTGAAGGCCCAGTGTGAGGCCTTGCTGCTTTTTCCTGGTTACATGTGGAAAACTTCGAAGGAGCCCAATCATCACATCTGGAATTGGATGAAAAAGACCAAGAGACTGAGGCATTGCTCTTCCCACCCAGTCACAACATCCTAATTATTTTGGAGAAGGTCTATGTTTGAGGTCTTGCCCTTAGATCCCAATCAAAATCTGCAATTGGTTGAAATTAACCCAAAGCCTGAGACCTTTTGCCTAGTGTCGAGTGGCAATGTCTGGAACTATTTCAGAGCCTAATGATGGTACCCTGGCCTCAGATCTGAACTACAACATCTGGAATCATCTGAAGTCTCAGAGCCTATGGACTTTATCCTAATGTCCAATTCTAACATCTGGAACCATTTGAAGAACTAAACCCAAGAGCCAGTGCTTAATTACCAACCCCAGCACCGGGAACCATTTGAAGGCCATAAACCCAAGCCCTAGGTTAACTGACAACGTCTGGAATCATCTGAAGGCCTAGTTCCTGAGGCCTGGCCCTTTGATCCAAGCAACAACATTTTGAACTGTTTGAGGACAGAATTCCTGACTTAGCTCTTTGATCTCAACAGCAACCTCCATGACCAGTCAGAGAAGGTTGCAGAGTCTGGGGCCTTGATCCTAATGGCCAACCCCAACATGTGGAACCATTTGAAGACCTGAATTCTACAGCATCACTCTGATTCCCAAGACAAACATCTGGGATCATTTGAAAGACTGACTCCTGAAACCGGGCCCTGTGATCTCAACTACATTTGGAATTGGTTGGAGATGGTCCAAAGCCCATGGCCTAGATCCTAATGATCGACTCCAACATCTGGAACCATTTGAAGACCCGAACTTTGGCTTCCAAGTTACAACATTGAATCTTGTTTGAAGACCCCAAACTGACAACTTTGAACCCATCTGGAGACACCCTACAGCCCTCGGTCTTGTTTTGGAGGGCTGACAGATACAGCAGGGTTGGCAGGGTCCTGAGCTCAAATGCAGCTTCCCAAACAAACTGGGTATTCTGGGAAGGAAAGGCAAGGTAGTGACCTCAGCCAAGAAGGAGTTGGGGCGGGGGGTAAGGAAGGGAGAACAAGAAATATTCCTAAAATCCAGTCGATCCTTTGAGACGGAATTGTTGATCAACCCTCTCCCTCCTGCTGGAAGATCACCTATCTCTCCCCATTCTAGGGTCACTGAGTCGGGTAGGGTGTCATGTTAGGTAGGGAAAGGGTGTAGGGGAGGGAGGGTCACAGAGATGAAGGGGTGAAGGGGAAGGACGGGGCCATGGAGATAAGGAGGGTTGATGGGGAGTGATGGGGTCATGGAGATGGGGAGGGAGGGGGCACAACAGGGAGGGGTGCAGAGGATAGAGAGGATCATAGAGAAGGAGAGGGAGGGGGTGACAGACGGAGAGGTGTAGGGGATAGAATGGGTCACAGGGACAGGGAGGGATGTAGAGTGGGGGGGGTGACAGACAGCAAGGAGTGTAGAGGAGGGAGGAGGAATCATAGAGATGGAGAAGGGAGTAGGAGAAGGGGGGGTTACAGACATGGGGAAGAAGGGGGTGACAGTCAGGGAGAAGGATAGGAAAATGAAGGAATGATGGAGATGAGGATGGGTGTAGGGAAGGGAGGGTTGATGGAGGAAGAGGCATTGGGAGTGAGGAGCATCGGGGAATGAAGGGGTCACAGAGTTGGGGAGTGGTATTGGGGAGGAGGTGGTCATGGAGAGGGGCGGGAGAGGAAGATAGTGTTGGGGAGTGGTATTGGGGAGGAGGTGGTCATGGAGAGGGGCGGGAGAGGATGATAGAGTTGGGGAGTGGTATTGGGGAGGAGGTGGTCATGGAGAGGGGCGGGAGAGGATGATAGAGTTGGGGAGTGGTATTGGGGAGGAGGTGGTCATGGAGAGGGGCGGGAGAGGATGATAGAGTTGGGGAGTGGTATTGGGGAGGAGGTTGTCATGGAGAGGGGCAGGAGAGGAAGATAGAGTTGGGGAGTGGTATTGGGGAGGAGGTGGTCATGGAGAGGGGCGGGAGAGGAAGATAGAGTTGGGGAGTGGTATTGGGGAGGAGGTGGTCATGGAGAGGGGCGGGAGAGGAAGATAGAGTTGGGGAGTGGTATTGGGGAGGAAGTGGTCATGGAGAGGGGCGGGAGAGGAAGATAGAGTTGGGGAGTGGTATTGGGGAGGAGGTGGTCATGGAGAGGGGTGGGAGAGGATGATAGAGTTGGGGAGTGGTATTGGGGAGGAGGTGGTCATGGAGAGGGGTGGGAGAGGAAGATAGAGTTGGGGAGTGGTATTGGGGAGGAGGTGGTCATGGAGAGGGGCGGGAGAGGAAGATAGAGTTGGGGAGTGGTATTGGGGAGGAGGTGGTCATGGAGAGGGGCGGGAGAGGAAGATAGAGTTGGGGAGTGGTATTGGGGAGGAGGTGGTCATGGAGAGGGGCGGGAGAGGAAGATAGAGTTGGGGAGTGGTATTGGGGAGGAGGTGGTCATGGAGAGGGGCGGGAGAGGAAGATAGAGTTGGGGAGTGGTATTGGGGAGGAGGTGGTCATGGAGAGGGTTGGGAGAGGATGATAGAGTTGGGGAGTGGTATTGGGGAGGAGGTGGTCATGGAGAGGGGCGGGAGAGGAAGATAGAGTTGGGGAGTGGTATTGGGGAGGGTGGGAGTGACAAATGGAGAGGGGTGTGGGGGAAGGAAGGAGGAACATAGGGAGGGGTGTAGGGGAGTGAAAATGATGGAGACAGGGATGGGTATAGGGGAGGGAGGGCTGACAGAAACTAGGAGGGGTGGAGGGGAGGAAGAGGCTCACAAAGACAATGAGGTGTGTAGGGAAGGGAGGGTGAGACAGATGCTGGGAAGGGATGCAGGAGACTCAGGCAGTGTACCAACACAGTTTTGAAACAAGCAATTTATTTATTTATTTGTTTGTTGTAGGCTCCAATGAGAAAATAGATCTTTACCTTACAGATAACATTCGGAGTGTGTAAACTTACTGGTTCAATAATAAATTAGACCTTTCAGTTAAAAGTATTTCATAACACGTACAATTATCAAACTCTACAAATTAGTTTAAATAAAATTTGTTCTTAAATATCACAAAAATATTCCTTTGCCTCTGAAATATATTCAACTTTCAATCAATTATTTTTGCAGTTTTCAGGGCGAGCCAATGACTGAATGGGGAATTCTATCTCAACAGTCATACTCTCCACCTGCACTGCCACCTAAGATCATATCTGCACCATGACACATTGATTAGCATAAACAGTACAGTAAGCTTGGGTTGCTGTGCAGGGAGGGGAGGTCATAAATTGTCGGTGTCCCTCACATTTATCATGTAAATACTAAACCCCCGAAACAGACATCAGGCTGTGCGATTCTATACTGAAAAAATAGCATTTTCTCTTTTGGTGACAATAAGATAACCCCATTAGTAAAATATAATTTCCTTTGCATGAAAATAATGTTTGAGACAGATTCATACACTTCTTCAGCACAGGGAAAGGCCCTGGAAGGAGCTTCACTCTGTGTCTGACCCCGGGAGTGTGTGATGGGACGGTGTGGAGGGAGATTCACTCTGTGTCTGACCCCGGGAGTGTGTGATGGGACGGTGTGGAGGGAGATTCACTCTGTGTCTGACCCCGGGAGTGTGTGATGGGACGGTGTGGAGGGAGATTCACTCTGTGTCTGACCCCGGGAGTGTGTGATGGGACTGTGTGGAGGGAGCTTCACTCTGTGTCTGACCCCGGGAGTGTGTGATGGGACGGTGTGGAGGGAGACTCACTCTGTGTCTGACCCCGGGAGTGTGTGATGGGACGGTGTGGAGGGAGATTCACTCTGTGTCTGACCCCGGGAGTGTGTGATGGGACAGTGTGGAGGTAGATTCACTCTGTGTCTGACCCCGGGAGTGTGTGATGGGACGGTGTGGGGGGAGATTCACTCTGTGTCTGACCCCGAGAGTGTGTGATGGGACGGTGTGGAGGGAGATTCACTCTGAGTCTGACCCCGGGAGTGTGTGATGGGACGGTGTGGAGGGAGCTTCACTCTGTGTCTGACCCCGGGAGTGTGTGATGGGACGGTGTGGAGGGAGATTCCCTCTGTGTCTGACCCCGGGAGTGTGTGATGGGACGGTGTGGAGGGAGATTCACTCTGTGTCTGACCCTGGGAGTGTGTGATGGGACTGTGTGGAGGGAGCTTCACTCTGAGTCTGACCCCGGGAGTGTGTGATGGGACAGTGTGGAGGGAGCTTCACTCTGAGTCTGACCCCGGGAGTGTGTGATGGGACAGTGTGAAGGGAGATTCACTTTTTATCTGACCCCGGGAGTGTGTGATGGGACGGTGTGGAGGGAGATTCACCCTGTGTCTGACCCCGGGAGTGTGTGATGGGACGGTGTGGAGGGAGATTCACTCTGTGTCTGAGTGTGTGATGGGACGGTGTGGAGGGAGCTTCACTCTGTGTCTAATGCTGGGAGTGTGTGATGGGACGGTGTGGAGGGAGATTCACTCTGTGTCTGACCCTGGGAGTGTGTGATGGGATGGTGTGGAGGGAGATTCACTCTGTGTCTGACCCTGGGAGTGTGTGATGGGATGGTGTGGAGGGAGATTCACTCTGTGTCTGAACCCGGGAGTGTGTGATGGGATGGTGTGGAGGGAGATTCACTCTGTGTCTGACCCTGGGAGTGTGTGATGGGACGGTGTGGAGGGAGATTCACTCTGTGTCTGACCCCGGGAGTGTGTGATGGGATGGTGTGAGGGGCAGGTTTTCCACCCAGTAGGTGGTACATAAGTAGCACAAGCTGCCAAAGGAAGTAGTTGAGACATTCACAACATTGAAAAGACTTTAGCATCGGTCAATGCGTAGGAGACGTTTAGAGGGATATGGGCTGAACAAGGGTAAATGAGAGTATCCTAGATTGGAATATGTGTCAGTAGGGGCTTTTTGGGCTGAATTGCCCGTGTCTCTGCTCTGTCTAGACTATTGAGTGGGGAGTGCAAGAGACCGGGGGGAGGGGGGGGAAGGATCCGAGGCTGGAATGAGAGGCAAGATGTAGAAATGGGCCAGCAAGGTCAGTTTGGGCAGAAGCATCTGCCTCCCCCCCCCCACCAGGGATTCTGTATGGAGGGGGGGGTGCAGACGGAGCAGGGGAGCAGGCCAATAGCTTGCTCTGTCGTCGCCAGCCATTCCCCATATGCCCGGCAGATCAGGCAGCCCCTCGCCTTATGCCCCAAGATGGGTGGCGGGGGGGGGGGGGGGGTTCAGGTGTCTCACAGGATGGGTGTCCGCTCTGGGGAGGGGATGGGTGGGAGGCCCGGGACAGCCCTGAGATCAGACCCAGAACTGGCAGATTTAATCTGGAATTGGTGCATTTTAAACTGGGATTGCTATCCCAGATGGGTGTCAGGCAGAGGAGACAGAGTGGGACAGCAGGCCGAGGTCTCGCTCTGTCCTTGCCAGCCAGCCCATGTAATTCCGGCAGATCAGGTAACCCCGCACCTTGCACTCGAAGGCCGAGGTCTCGCAGGAGGGAGTGGCGAGGGGTAGGGGGAGGGTGGGGGGTGTGTAGCCCAGAGCAGAGAGCAGTTTGCACAGCCCAGTTACCAGACCATTCACGTTGGAGCGATGGGCATTCAGCTGTCCTAGCAGCTTCCCCGGGGGGGAGGAAGAGTCCCCTAGCACCATCAGGTCCTCAGCCATCACCTCCAGCAGCTTCAGCAGGATGGAAAGTGCCCCCAGGTCGGCACCCAGCCGCTCCTGGGCGCTGAGGTTGAACCAGGTCAGAATCGGGATCTCGGCATCTGGCACGCCCTCCAGGTGTCGTCTGGGCAGCGAAAATTCTGGGTCGGAGAAAGGGCTCCCCATCTGTTGGAGCTGGAAGAGGGAGATGCCAGAGAGTGAGAGTATGAAATGTATTTTGGGGAAGGGGGGACGGGTTCAAATCTGGAACAGCGCAGGGAACTTGAATTAATTGGTGCAGAAGGTAGAATTTCCCAAATCTTCCACTCAGTTCCTTGACTCATGCTTTAGAGAGATGGAGCAGCATAGGGGAGGGTGGGCTTCACAGAGACAAGGATGGGGTAGGGATGAAAGTGGTCACCCAGACAGGAGGTGTTGGGAGTGTTTACCAGAGACAGGGAGGGGTGTAGGATAAGGAGAAGGTCATGGAGGTGGAGGGGGTCATAGATGAGATGGGGTACAGGAGAGGGAAGGGGTACCTTGAGACGGAGAGGCATTGGAGTGCTGACGGAGGTGATGGACTTGGGGAGGAGTGTGGCAGATGGAGGGGTGTGGGGAAGGAGGAGGTCACAGAGAGGGGTGTAGGGGAAAGGGAGGGTCACAGACACGGGGGAGGAGGGTAGGGGAAGGGGGAGTCACGGACATGAGGTGTAGGGGAAGGAGGGGTCACAGCAACAGGGAGGGGTGTAAGGGAAAGGGGGTCACTGACATGAGGAGGGGTGTAGGGGAACGGGGGGTCACAGCAACAGGGAGGGGTGTAAGGGAAAGGGGGTCACGGACATGTGGAGGGGTGTGAGGGAAAGGGGGGGTCACAGACCATGGGGAGGGGGTCACGGACATGGCGGGGTGTAAGGGAAAGGGGGGGTCACACCACGGTCAGGGTTGTAGGGGAAGGAGGCATCACAGACACAGGGAGGGGTGTAGGGGAAAGGGGGGGTCACAGCAACAGGGAGGGGTGTCGCAGATAGACGGCACGGGGAGGCACAGAGACAGAAGGTTGTCAGGGAAGGAGGGGTTGATGGAGATGGTGAAGGATGGGTCGTCGAGATGGGAGGGGTGTAGGGAAGTAAGGGCTCACAGAGAATGGAGGGGTGTTGAGGTCTGGGGCAGATTGTGCCCCCCCCCACAACCCCACAAACACTCACATAGATCTTGCGCAGTTCGGTCGAGTCATTTTTGAGGAAGGTGGTCAACCTCAGGGTGCGAGTGATTAGCTGCCTCGTGGTCTCGGGAGCCACTGCTGATCCCAGCACACACACCGCCAGCGTCCAGCACAATGTGCCTGCCAGGAAAGATGCTCGTCAGTGCAGGCCTGACTGCTGTCCCTTCCAGCGCCCTCTTCCCTCCCTATCTCCCCCTCCTTTCTTCTCTCTCACCATTACCCCACTTCACTCTCCTCTCCTCCCTTCATATCTTTTCTCCATCCACAAGTCTGTTCTTCCTCTTTGTCTTCATTCCCTTATTCTCCATTTCTCATTCATATTCTAGTTTGCTCTCCTCCCTCCCCTCTTTTTCTCTCTGCATCTCCTTGCCCTCTCCATATTTGTTTTCCCATTCCCTCCTTCACTCCCCCTCTCACCTGTCCCTCTCTCCCTTCCTTTTGCTCTCTCTCCTCCCCTCTCTCCATCACCTCCTCTCTTTTCTTACCTCTCGATCTCTCCTTTCTCCTTTCTCCCTTTCTCCTCTCCTCTCTCTCCCTCCCTTTTGCTATCCTCCTTCCTCTCTCTCTTTCTCATTCCCTCTTGCTCTCTTTCCTTTACCCTCCTTCCTTCTCTTCCCTTTACCCTCCCTTTCCTCCTCTCTGCATCCTCTCCCCTTCTCTCCATCCCTCCTTCCTTTACCTTTTTCTCTCCTTCCCCCTTCACTCTCCTTCTCTCTCTTCATCCTCCCCTCTCTTTCCATCCCTCTCTGATTTCCCACTCGCCCTCCATCCCTAACCCAATCACCACACCCCTCTCAACACCATTCCCTCCTCCCTCCATTCCCACACCACTCCCCCTCATGACACACCATCTCTTCCAGTGAGTGCCAAGCCCCTCCAGGCACCTGGGACAGCTCTCCCCCTGCCCCCTCCAGAAAAAAACTCCTCCTTCCCCTGGAATGCACCTCCCCCTGTCCCCTGAACAGTCCTCCCTCCTGCTCCAAGAACAGCCCTCCCCCTGCCCCCCAAACACACCTCCTGGAGTGAGCATCTGAACCCTTTGTGACCCACAACATAGGACTGACGGCTCTGTGGCCCTGAATGAACAGACTTCTCCTTAAATAATCCCCCAAAAGGAGGAAAAATGCTTCCAAAATTCCCCAGCCTTTTCCCCATGCCAAGTGACATTTAAACTGAGAATGTTCAACGTGCATTCAAACAGCCTCCACACACTCACGCACCAGGTTACCTTTGTGTGCAAGCCAACCCTTACCTGGGAAGCCATCAGCGATTAGTCACTGGAAAGAGATTTCCTCCTCGGTTTCTGCCTGTCAGAGTATGGTCTCACTGGCATGTAATGAGATATTTGAACACTGGCCAGATCAGTCTGTGAGAAAGTAACACACGTCTCTCCTTCGCTCCCCCGATCGAACACAGAGCGTAAAACTATACAGAAGAAGAACCCACGCTGAACTGATCAAACCATCACTATTACTCCCACAGGGGGCTAATGAAGTTTACTGTGTCCCTGTTGATCCTCAATGATTTTTACAGGCACACCACAGAAAGCATCTGATCGGGATACACCGCCGTATGACAATGGCTCTGCCGTGACCCCAGGGGTATGGCGAGTCGCGGGCACAGCTCAGCACCTCACAGAAACCATGGACTCTGTCTGCACTTCCTACTGACTCAATAAAGCAGCCACCCATCCCGAATTTCTCTCTCCTCCCCCTTCCGTTTGGGCAGAAGATACAAAAGCACATCTCGCCAGGCTCAAGGACAGCTTCTACCCCACTGTTATCAGACTACTGAATGGGCCTCTTGTATGATAAGATGGAATCTTGACCTCACAATCTACCTTGTTATGATTTTCACCCTATTGTCTCCCTGCACGGTACTTTCGCTGTAGCTGTTACACGCAAAATCATAAGAGCATAAGACAGAGGTGCAGAATTGGGCCCTGAAGGCCCAGCAAGTCCGCTCCATCATTCAATCATGGCTGATTTATTTTCCCTCTCAATCTCATTCTCCTGTCTTTTCCCCACAACCTTTGACACCCTGACTGATCAAGAACCTATCAACCTCCGCTTTAAATATACCCAACGACTTGGCTCCACAGCCGTCCGTGGCAATGAATTCAACAGATTCACCACCCTCTGGCTAAAGAAATTCCTCCTCTTCCCTGTTCTAAAGGGACACCCTTCTATGCTGAGTCTGTGCCTTCTGGTCCGAGGCCCCTCTACAGGAAACTTCCTCTCCACATCTGCTCCACGTCCTTTCAATGGGTTTCAATGAGATCCCCCTTCATTCTTCTAAACAGCAGCAAGTACAGGCCCAGAGTCTGCTCTCACGCTTCATACATTAACCCTTTCATTCCCAGGATACTTCTTGTAAACCTCCTCTGGAATCTCTCCAGTGCCAGTACATTCTCTCTTATATATCGTCCTCAAAATTGCTCACAATCCTCCAAATATTATGCATTCTCTTATAGTTTTACCTTGTTCTGCCTCAAGGCACTGTGTAACAATTAGATAGATCAGCTTTATGTGTTCCATGTGCACCGATACTCAGCGAAATACATCGTATTGTGTCAAATTAGCGAGGACTGTGCTGAGGCAGCTGGCAAGTGTTGCTAAGTTTCCGGTGCCAACGTATCATGCCCACAACTTATCAAGCCTAACCCACATGTCTTTGGATTGTGGAAGGAAACCGGAGCACCTGGAGGTTATGGGGAGAATGTACAAACCCCTCACAGACGGCGTTGGGAATTGAACCCTGTTCAGCCGGCATTGTAAAGCTTCATGCTAACCACTACACGACCGCGCAGCCTGAATGATCTGTGTGCACGACATGATTTTCCCCGTATCTTGGTTCATTCGTTTGTGAGGTAGATGTGGGCGATCTTGGTCTCCATCACCATGATTGTTCTTGGCAAATATTTCTATAGAAGTGGTTTGCTGTTGCCATCTTCTGGGCAGTGTCTTTACAAGGCGGGCGACCCCAGCCATTACCAATATTCTCCAGAGACTGTCTGCCTGGCGTCAGTGGTTGAGTAACCAGGACTTGTGATTCTCACCGGCTGCTCATACGACCGTCCACCAGCGGCTCCCATGGCTTCACATCACCCTTATTAGGGCCCTAAGCAAGTGCTACACCTTGCCCAAGGGTGACCTACAGGCTAGTGAAGGGAACAACCTACACCTCTTTCGGTAAAGATAAATTTCCACTCCACCATCCAAAATCTCCAACACCTATATCAAAACTAGTAGTTAAACACAGAACCAAACTAATCCTTTCTGTCTACACAGTGTCCATACCCCTCCATTCCCTGCACACCTGTGTGCCTATCTGAGAGTCCTTTCAACACCTCTATCGTATCTGCCTTCACCACCACCCCTGGCAGCTCATTCCTGGCACCTACCATTTTCTGTGTGAAAAAAATTTACCCCGCAAATCTCCTTTGAACAACCCCTCTCTCCTTAAATTCCTTCTAATATTTGATATTTCCACCCCGGGGACGTACAGGGAGGGTTAGCACCTCTGGTGAAGAGGTTGGTCGCGTCCATTCTGGGGTGGCTCCCTCACTTTTGGCCCCCGCTGGACACTTGGCTCTCATCTGTGGCTCCAAGTAGCCGCTTGCATTGCGACAGCAGCGACACTGAGACGACAGGCCGGCTAACCCAGCTGAGGGTAGCTGACGGCCTCGTACGCTGGCAAGATGGAGAGATGCCCGTCCTGGCATGGGAAGTCAGCTCCGGTGGACTGGGGGGGGGGGGGTGGGATGAGATCCACAACGGCCAGGAAGACAGTACGACAACACTCCATGAAGAGCGGCGGACGCGACAAGGCGCAGAAGACGTCATGGTCACACACTGCAACCCCAGTCTGTGATGAATACTCGAACCAGTGAACCCAGGGTTCTGAGGTCGAGAGAGTGAAACTGCCCCGGTGGAATGGGTGGCTTTTCCACTTTAACAACACTGCTGCACAGGTTTCCCGTCATCGTCAGACGCAAGAGACACCCACCACCCTGAGGGAAACAATACATGCTGTTTCACTCTATCTGTCACTCTCATAATCTTAGAAAACTCTATCAGAAGATGTGTACCTAGTAATTTTGTGAGCTGTCCACACAGTGTCACCGTGTATCACCATCTCGGCCAGAAGCCCATGAGCCCTCCTCATTAGGGGATTAGAGGCGGAGAGCGTACTGGTGGTTAATAGTGTTATTCCTGTGCCACTCCCACGTGGGAAGAGTTCACATACCGTACAAGCAAGGTTATCAATAAAGTTCAGTTGAATATCCTGCATGCTGGTGCGCTCTGCACTCTCCCTCAATATCAAACACAATGTGGTGTCAGGAGTGGTTGGTAGTTGAGGAATTGGAGCTTTATAAACCAAGTGAGACTCCCAACAAGAAAGAATTTTCACTATAGGAAGGATGTGGAAGCATTGAAAAGGGTACAGAGGAGATTTACCAAGATGCTGCCTGGTTTAGAGAGTATGGATTATGATCAGAGATTAAGGGAGCTATGGCTTTACTCTTTGGAGAGAAGGAGGATGAGAGGAGACGTGATAGAGGTGTACAAGATATTAAGTGGAATAGACAGAGTGGACAGCCAGTGCCTCTTCCCCAGGGCACCACTGCTCAGTACAAGAGGACACGGCTTTAAGGTAAGGGGAGAGAAGTTCAAGGGGGATATTAGAGGAAGGTTTTTCATTCAGAGAGTGGTTGGTGCGTGGAATGCACTGCCTGAGTCAGTGGTGGAGGCAGATATACTAGTGAAGTTTAAGAGACTACTAGACAGGTATATGGAGGAATTTAAGGTGGGGGGGGGGTTATATGGGAGGCTGGGTTTGAAGGTTGGCACAACATTGTGGGCCAAAGTGTGTCCTAAAACAGTGCAGGATAAATTCAAGGAGTATTTCACAGGAAAGTGAAATGTGACAGAGGAGAGAGCAAAGTTCGACTCCAGAAAACAAGAGCCAGATGAAAGTGTAAATGACTTCATCACAGTATTGTGTGATGACAATGGTGCATATGGAAATCTGAGAGATGAGCTCATTAGAGACAGGATTGTTGTCGGGCTGTGAGACAGCAAATTATCAGAGCAACTCCCGTTGCACGCAAATCGCACATTAGAGAAAGCTGTTACTATGGTTGGGCAGAGTGAGAATGTTCGTCAGCAACAGGTGGAACTCAGGCCTGAAAACAATGCTGAGGTAAAGCTACGAGCTGTACAGAAAGAAGGGTACAAACAAGGTGCAGTCAGAAAGATTCCAGACAGAGGTAACGATAGAGCTCAGCTCAAACAAAACAGAAAATCGAAACAAAGAGCAGATAAAATGTCCACCTGCAGGAGATGCAGCATCTCCTTCCACGTCTGTCCAGCAAAAGAAGTGAAATGCCACCAATTCCATAGAGTTGGCCATGAAAAAAAAGTGTCACCCAAAACCCGTTCTTCAGGAGGTCAAAGAGACCATGATTCAGATGAAGAGAGAGCTTAACTTGGGGCTCTCGATTCAAGTAGACAAGGCTGGTGTACCACAGTGCATTTGCAAAATGAGGTTGTGACATTTAAAAATGGACACTGGGGCAGATATCACAGCCACTACTGAAAGTCTGTTTACAAAACTGGTGAAGAAAACAGGCATTACACTAAACCTAACAAAGGAAGTGCTCACGGGGCCAGGGAAACACAAGCTCACTGTGTAAGGAATGTTTACTACTGCTGTCTGTAAAAATGAGATGCAGTTAAAAGAGGATGTCTACGTTATCCAGGGTCTTTTCTCACCACTACCCGGATGACATGCCATCGAGAAGCTGGACCTCATTGCGGGGTTGGATCTGATAAATCATGCAGGAGAAATCTCCGGAGTTGTTCACAGGCCTGGGGGTACTGATAGAAGAGTACCTTATCCAACTGACACGAGGAGTGACTCTGACCATAGTGAAGCATTGATAAAGAAAGACAAAGCTGAAGTTGAGAGTATGAATGGTGAGTGGGCATTGTTTCTGTTCCTAAGCTAGATGGCACAGTGAGGACCTGTGTTGATCTAACAAAATTGAATAATGAGGTTTATTCTGGCAGAAGTTTATTCTGCCTTTATCACACTGTACGGACACTATGCCCTCAACAGACCCCCTTTTGGTATCTCATCGGTCCCTGCACTCTTTCAGATGAGGATGAACCGAAGTTTGGGGGGACTGGAAGGTGCAGTCAGCCACATGGAGACTCACATGAGGAACATGACAGAAGTCTGGAAGCTACCTTGAAGAAACTGAAACAGACTGGAACCACCCTGAACAAAAGAAATGTGAACTTGCAAAGTCGGAGTTGAAGTTCTTCGGCCACCAACTATCCTCAGAGGGAGTGCAACCAAATTCAGACAAACTGGCAGGAGTTCGGAACACGAACCAAACTACAAATTTGTCAGAAATCACAATTCCCTTGGCATGGTAAACCAGCTGGGAAAGTTCATTCCAGATTTGCCGGAGAAAACAAAGCCACTATGAGACCTCCTCTCTCAGAGAAACATTTGGACCTGGGACGCACCACAGGAGAAGTCATCCTCATCACTTAAAGCAGAGCTCATCTCTCCACCAGCATCAGTGTTCTTTGATCCAAACAAAGCAACCACGGTCTCAACAGACACCTCTTCCTTTGGCCCGGGGGGCGGGCGGGGGGGGGGGGAGTGCTGAGTGATGTATGGAAACCAATGGCATATGCATCCAAAGCACTGACTCTAAATGAATAGAATTATGGGCAGATCGAAAATGAGACACTGGGTCTCGTGTGGGCTTGTGATGCCTCAGCTGCTACTTGATAGGCACTAAATTCCTGCTTGGAACAGACCACAAGCCTCTCGTCAGCCTCCTCAGCTTGAACCACTTGGATGTCTTACCTCCATGTCTGCAAAATTCAGAATGAGGCTCACGTGATACTGTTAGGACATTGAACGTTACTCAGCAAGTCACTCAATATCAGACACTGTTGAGGATGCCATGCCAAAGTGAGTGGGCAGAAACCGTCTCCACCTCATGGAAGAAACCAGCTTAGCTCAGCTACGTGAAAGCTTTCCAGCCTCACAGAGTAAACTGGACAACATTCACGCTGAACTGAGAAAGGACCAAATCTGCAGCAAGATTATGCATGGATGAGCACGGACGGCCCAACAGGAGCTCACAAAGTCAGGCTTCACTGGCTTCACACTCACTATTCTCGATGCTTTGCTGCTACAGGGCTCCAGACTCATCATTCCTGCTTCTCTGCATGTCAAAATTATCAGACAAATGAACCATGGACATAAGGCTTTGAAAAATGCTGCCTCAGAGCAAGGCAGTCTGTATGGTGTCCTGGTCTGAGCACACCAGGAGATGATGTGAAGCATGCAGAAAACCAGACGATAATCACGCTGGACCTCCCCGTCCGCAGAATTACCAGACTTTCCACGGCAAGTTGCAGGCACAGACATTTTCGAGCTGAAAAGAGACTGCTATCTTCTCACTGTGCATTGCTACTCATGGAATGTTGAGGTGTCCAGGCTGTCCTCTACATCCTCGCCAGCAGTTATACAGCATTTGAAAGCTGTATTCACCTGCCACGGAGTACCAGAGACACTTGTGTCAAACAATGGCCCACTATTCAGCTGCTCAGAATTCAAAACCTTTGCTACAGACGGAGATCAAACACCAGACAAACAATTCACAGGCAAATGAAAGAAGTGGAAAGAACAGATAAGAGTCTCCTACTGAAGGTAAAAGACCCCAACAAGGCTTATCTCTCCACACCTCTTGTGAACGGCTGCAGTCCTCATGAATTTATGCATCATGAGGCATGAGCTAAGAAAGGGACGCACCACAGGAGAAGTCATCCTCGAGGTGTCAGTGGGCTGAAGACTGAGGACAATTCTGACCATTCTTCCTTCCCTTCTCCAATATCACTCACTGGATTTAGACAAAGAGAGAAATTTTGAGACAACCCAGCGTGAGAAAATGAAGAGTGTGCATGATCTCAGACACAGAGCAAAATCTTTGTCGCCGTTCAGGAGTGGTGAAGCTGTTTGAGTTTCAGAGCAAATTCATCAAAGGAACAATAGTTTGGCAGAGTGCACCATGATCATTTGTGATCAGAACATCACACGGCGAAACCAGGCAGAACAGGCGTGTGCTTGTGTGCCTTCAAAGTCCACGCAAGGTTGAGGAAGAAATAGATTGGCCTGATCCTTGTGATGAGGACCACCTACCTGGGGTGGACGCACCTGTTCCAGAATCTCCATCTGCTTCTACACTTTCAGGAACCGATACCAGATTGGGTTGTTTACCAGAGATATAGTCCATAGTCCTAATAGCTTAGGGCAAGTGAGTAAAGAGGCATAATAATCCTCTCACATCCTCTGAGTGTTCAGGTAGTCTATCCTGACCTCCAATACGTTTAGAATTTTTAAAAAAGGGTTCTAATGTTGAAAACATTTCACAAAATGAAACTGTTCTTTGGAATAAAGGAATTGGTGGAAAAAAGAAAGGAACTAGGGAGGGTTCAAAGGAGGTTCACAAAGATGATTCCAGGATTGAATGATGTCATATGAAGAGCGTTTGGTGGCTCTGGGCCCATATTCACTGGAATTCAGAAGAATGAGGGTGACTTCATTGAAACCTGTCAAATGATGAACAGCCTTGATAGTGGGTGTGGAGAGAATGTTTCCTATAGTGGGAGAGTCTAAGATCAGAGGACAGAGCCTCAAAATAGAGAGGTGTCCTTTCAGAACTGAGATGAGGAGGAATTTCTTTAGGCAGAGAGTGGCAAATCTGTGGAATTCTTTACCACAGGCAGCTGTGGAGGCCAAATTTTTATGTATATTTATGGCAGAGGTTGATAGATTCTTAGGAAAGGTATAATATGTTTTCGCGATCTTTTTTCTGAAGGTAGTTTGATGTCTTTTGATCAACTTCCTAACAAATTTAAATTACCTAAATCTAATTTTTTTAGATAATTACAAATTAGAAACTTTTTATACAAAGTTTTACCATCCTTCCCTAATTCAACTTTGATAGATTTTTCAGATATGATTTTTACTTTAAATCCCTGTCAGAAGAGATTAGTGGCTCTTATTTATAATATGATTATAAAGATACAACCAGAGATATCAGGTAGAATTAAACAGGAATGGGAAAAAGAACTTCAATACAATATTTCAACGGAAAAATGGGAAAAATTTTTACAAATGGTTAATTCGTCTTCTATATGTGCTAAACATGCTTTAATACAATTTAAGGTTGTTCAGAGAGCTCATATGTCTAAAGATAAGCTTGCTCAATTCTATTCTCATATTAACCCTCAATGTGACAGATGTCATTTAGATGTGGCTTCATTGACCCACATGTTTTGGTCATGTCCTACTTTACATAATTATTGGAAGGACATATTTGCTACCATTTCCTCAATTTGGAATATTGATTTACAACCTCATTTTATCACTGCAATTTTTGGTATTCCAAATGAAGATGATAGTCGATTCTCTCCTCCAATTAGACGAATGATTGCCTTTGTAACATTAATGGCCAGAAGATCTATTAATGGCCAGAAGATCTAAGTAAATCCTCCTACCACATTTCAATGGTTTTCTCAAACTATTTCTTGCTTAAGTTTAGAAAAAATTAGAAGTACTATTTTTGATTCATCAATTAAATTTGAAGAAACTTGGGGACCGTTTATTCGACACTTTCACATGAATTAATTTGACTTCTTCCAGACCTTTACTCTTATTATTCTTGTTCAGGTATGGAGTTCCGGAGTTTTTTGACACTATCATATACTTATAAACTATTATTATTGCCCATGTTAGTTTAGGTTTAGTTTTTTTTATTATTTCTTTAAATATACATTTTTTCTTATATTTTACACTTTTTTTCTTTTTCTTTTGATGATTATTTTTAATCTTTTCATGTATAATCAATATAGATTAGATTGATATTGTATGATCCTTTTTCGCTGATAGTTTATTAAGATATTGTTATCTTGTTATCAACTCAATTTCAAATCTATTGTATTCATAACATATGTAATATAATATTATGTTATGTTTTTTTTTAAAAGCTAATAAAAAGATTGAAAAAGAAAAAGAAAGATTCTTGATTGGTCAGGGCATGAAGGGATACAGGGAAGAAGGAGATTGAGACTGGGAGGGAAACTGGATCCACCATGATGAAATGGTGGAACAGACTCGATGGGCTAAACAGCCAAATTCTCCTCCTATATCTTATGGTCTTAAGGAAATCAAAGAGAAACAAAAGAGAGGCCATTAAAACCAAAGAGAAAGACAGTTATAACACTGGCAATTTTTTAAAAGTTTATGTAAGGAGTATAAGTTAGTTGCTAACGGTAAAGTGAACTGAATCGCACAACTTCAGTGACTATAATTTCAAAGAAGTTCTATAGACAAATAGTACATACCGTACCTCATTTTTGTTTTTTTCAAGAAGGGGAGATGTTGTGGTATTCCTCTGCCACCCAGTTAGCCACTCCCAAATGGGAGGAGGTTACATAATGTACAAGCAGAGTTAGCGATAAAGTTCAGTTGAATATGCTGCATGCTGCTGTGCTCTGCCCTCTCCCCCAATATCGGACGGAACTGAGAAGGTTCCTTGGTCTCACCATGTCAGAGTATCTGTCTTGGGACATAAGTACCATCACAGAGACGGCTCAACAGCTTTCTTAGACATTTGGGTAGATTCAGCATATCTAAAACTTTGACATGCTTTTGGAGAGCATCCTGACTGTTTGCATCATGGCCTGGTGTGGAAATACCAATGCATAGGAATGGAAAAGCCCAGTCCCTCACAGGCAAAGCCCTCCCCACCATGGAGTACATCGACAAGGGGCATCGCCACCAGAAGGCGGCATCTATCATCAAGGGCTCCCCACCATCCAGGCCATGTTCTCTTCTCACTCCTACCTTTGGGCAGGAGCTGCATGAATTTTAGATCCCACACCACCAGTTTCAGGGACAGTTATTACTCCAGAACCATCAGGCTCTCAGACTAACGTGGAGAACTTCGCTCACCCCAACTCTGAACTGATTCCACAACCTGCAGACTCACGTTGAAGTGCTCTACAATTCATGTTTTCAGTATTATTTGTTTATTTTTACTACATATTTGCTTGATTTATCTTATTTTCCACATTGGTTAGTTATCAGTCTTTATAAATATATAGTTTTTTAAATAAATTTTATTGTATTGCTTCATTTTCCTGTAAAAGCCTGCAATGAAGAGAATCTCACGGTCAGGTACACATACTTCAATAATAAATGTACTTTGACTATCAGAACTCCCAACAGCCTTGGCCGCTCCAGAGAAAACAACCCAAGTTTGTCCGACCTTTCATTGTAACTCATGCTCTCTAATCCAGGCAACATCCTAGTGAATCTCCTCCACCCTCTACAAAGCCCCCACACCTTTCCTGTAATGAGGCAGTTCCTCACGCTGTCAGTTTTCATGGACTTAACACTTTTACATTTTCAAATTATGCCAAAAAAGAATAACGACAGGGCCCTTAACTCCTTGAACGTGGATGCACAGGTCATCAGGGTGGCAAAAACGGGCACATGTTTGCCTTTATTAGTCAAGAAATTGAGTTCAAGTGTCAAGAAGTTACGTTTCAGTTTTACAAGACTCTGCTTCAGCTGAGTCTGCATTCAGTTCTGGTTGCTTCGTTATAGGAAGGGTGTGGGGTGCTTTGGAGAAGATGCAGAACGGGTTCACTAGGATGCTCCCTGGTGTGATCTATATTCACTTGCCAGGGCCTGAGGTGCTTATGTAGGCCCATGTCTAATCAAGGGAAGACAATGGGGTTATGTTAATTGGCCTGCATCAAAGCAGGCAACACTGGCTAAGTTAAGTGCAACATCATGACTGAGTTTCAGGGAGCTTGCGGACCAGATTGATTTTGTCACTTACCATCTCAAACATAGTCACACGTTTAGTTGATCAATCAATAGTTGGGATATTTGTGCACTCAGAGTCAGCCACTTTAGGGTGTCTGAGTTCTCTGTCCCCTAAACTTTTAGACCATCAGTGTGATTTACTTTGTCCCAGCAAAAGTATCTGAAAAACATCACATGCAGATAATGTCAACTAGCAGCAAAACAGTATAAGTGTTAGAAATCATTGAGGATTATTAGGAACGACAAGGAAAATAAGGAGAATAAGAATCCATTCCTCAACGTTCAGCTTCTGCGAAGGATGACTCATATAACCATATGACAATTACAGCACAGAAACAGGCCATCTTGGCCCTTTTAGTCCATGCCGACCGCTTACTCTCACCTAGTCCCACCTACCTGCATTCAGCCCATAACCCTCCATTCCTTTCCTGTCCATATACCTATCCAATTTTTTTTTTAATGACAAAATCGAACCTGCTTCTACCACTTCTGCTGGAAGCTCGCTCCACACACTCATCTGCCACTCACCAGTATGTTCTTTTGATTTGTAAGTACTATAATGGTGTTTGGAAACCCTTTGTAGTTTATAAATCTTTTGGAGTTTGGAAATGTTTCATCAATCAGAAAAACTTTGTGAGTGTTAAATGTGTGCGTCTAAACTTAAATTTGTATCATTAAAAACAAAATAAGCTGTGTTTAACCAACTTGTCAGCTGGAAATAGGGACACCTCTTCAAGTGGTTATCGGCAGCTAAACCTCGCCACAGAGACTAGACAGTGAAGAGTAGGTTGTTACTGTGTAACCCCTCCCGACTGTCCTGTGGCGAGGGTACCCATAGATCTCTACTATATAGGGCTTAAAATCTCCTTTGGAGTTTAGGGATTTGTGGACAGTGAACCCAGTAACATCACACTGGTTTAGAGTGGATGTGTTGTGAGGTTGTTTCCTCTGGATTGGCAGAGACTGAAGGGAGACCCAATAGAGGTTTATGAAGCACAGACAGGAGACAGTTGGTATCTTTCCCAGTAGGGATGAGATTTCCAATACCAGAAAGCATGCACTGAAGGTGAGGGTGGTGAGTTCGAAGGAGATGTGAGGGGTAAGCTTATTTACACGGACAGTGGTGGGTGGCAGGAATCTGCTGCCAGGGGTGGTGGTGCAGCAGGGGTTTGGCTGGGTTTAAGAGATTTATGTAAATATAAATGTGTACACATGAATATGAAGGGATGAAGGGTCATGGAATGATCAGGGAAAGGGACATGGGAACCATATATGGTGCTCCTTCAGTACGTCTGACCGAGGGAGAGATGAGAACCGTGCTCTCAGTGTGAGTCTGACCCAGGAGGATACAGAAACGGGAACTGTGCATGCTGCTCCTGGTGTGGGTCTGATCCAGGGGGCTATGGAGACAGGAACCATGCACGGTGCTCCTGGAAATAGAAAGCCAATGTTGAATCCAATTTATGGTTTAAAAAAAAGTACCTGGAGAATTTTCCCTTCCTGCAAGTTAAATCAGATGGAATGGCATTGTTGGATACAGCCAAGCCCTACCTCTTTCTAATGAAGAATCTCCCTCATTAAATTGCCTACTTCCTTCCACGATAACCACCACTCCCACCTCCAACCTTCCAGCTAATTCTCAGCAACATCCTCGTGGGATTGGGCTGGCAAGATAGTTGCTGGACCTGGGAAATCGACCTCCTTCTCTTCCCCTGTCTGAACCTCCTCCTCCCCCTCCCCCCTTGCTGCCAATCGCCCCTTCCCGCAGAAGTACAGACAGAGAACAGTACATGTCTTAGAGCCAGAGAGTGGAACATCAGGATTAGTTTTGGGTCTGTCATAGGGCAGTGGGATTAGTTTAAGGACTAGCATGGGGTTGTGGGGAAAAAGCAGGGCAGAGGGATTAGTTTGGGGTCTGACAAAGGGCAGTGGGATTAGTTTGGGGTCTGACAAAGGGCAGAGGGATTAGTTTGGGGTCTGACAAAGGGCAGTGGGATTAGTTTGGGGTCTGACAAAGGGCAGAGGGATTAGTTTGGGGTCTGACAAAGGGCAGTGGGATTAGTTTGGGGTCTGACAAAGGGCAGTGGGATTAGTTTGGGGTCTGACAAAGGGCAGAGGGATTAGTTTGGGGTCTGACAAAGGGCAGTGGGATTAGTTTGGGGTCTGACATGGGGCTGTGGGGAGAGAGGGGGCAGTGGGATTAGTTTGGGGTCTGACAAAGGGCAGAGGGATTAGTTTGGGGTCTGACAAAGGGCAGTGGGATTAGTTTGGGGACAGACATGGGGCTGTGGGGAGAGAGGGGGCAGTGGGATTAGTTTGGGGACTGACAGATGATGTGATTTATTGTGACTTGTTTTCTGGCTAAAGGAAGTGAATTA